>NW_006239765.1:37977-42248 GCF_000226075.1 Solanum tuberosum
AAAATTAAGATAAAAAGAGAAATCTCATAATTAAGAGAGTTAAGGGGATGGGGTTTTTTTTTCAAGCTATTTGAAAAGATATTTCATTAGACTACTCTAATTTAATAAATTTTCATTCTTTTGGGAGAAAATGAAATATTTGAGTGATAAATATTTATGTCTTTAAATTTACAATAAAGAATAGAAATAAGTGGAGTAGTAAATTTTGAGATATTTAAATTCTTACAATAAATAATAGAAACTAATGAATGGATAGTAATTGACATTTTTAAATAGTAATAATAAATAGAAATATAGTAAAAATCACAACAGCAACAACAACAACAACAAAAACGAGAAAATAAATAAATAAATAGGATCCTTGGCCAAAGAGAGGTGTCAAATCACTTTTTAATATCTTGCTTTATATTATATATAGATAGATATAGATTTTTGATTCTTTATGGAGAAATGAAAGGTTTGAGTGATAAATATTTAGGTATTTAAATTTACAACAAAGAATAAGAATAAGTGGAATAATAAATTTTGAGACATTTAAGTTTTTACAATAAATAATATAAATGAATGGAGAGAGTAGTAATTGAATTTTTTTAAATAATAATAATTAATTAAAATATAGTGAAATTTATTTTTAAAAAATGAAAAAATAAATAAGATATTTGATAAAGAAAGGTGTCATATCACCTTGTCTATGGTGAGGAAATATGAATAATGATAAGTTATTAATAGTGATAATTGAGAAACTAATTCTTATATTTTATTATTTTTCTTAATTAATTAATTCTTGCATGCATTAGTTACATAGAAATAGGGAGAAACCAAAAAAGAGGAGGAAACAAAAAAGTCATGTAAAATTTAGGAATGCAATTCAGCATGTAAATAAATAGTAACTTCAAGTATATAATGTTCATTTTAGGATGCTACAAAAAACTATCATAATAAAAATTCACAAGAACTAATTATAATTTTGCCTAGTGAATTATGTATGTACAACTGTAGTCATATAAAAACAAAGATTTCTTTATCAAATTCTCTTTCTCTGTCATTTTCTTCTGAAATTCATAATTTTCTCTACTTTTGTATCTTCTTCGATTATCTTCTTTTAGTCATATAAAAGCAAAGAATTCTTTATCAAATTCTCTTTCTCTGTCATTTTCTTCTGAAATTCATAATTTTCTCTACTTTTGTATCTTCTTCGATTATCTTCTTCATCCCTATAATCACAAATAAAGAATATTCTTATATGAAATTGTTAGTTACGTGCTCCATGAGTTTATTCAATTTAGTTTCAAAGATTAGTCAAACTGACTCAAAATAATACATAAATAATATAACATAAATTAAAGTAAAAAACGTAATAATTTAAAAACGTAATAGAAGCATTCTTACTCATAAATTACTTTATGACTTTGTTGAAAGCAACCATATGATGTGATGATTACCATTTTCTTCCTCACCCTAATGTATGATATGGTGATGAAGAAGTGAAAGAATAACTTTGAATGACAATTTTCTTGATACAAAATATGAATTTATATAGACAAAGAGGAGGAATACCATAAGATATAAACTTATAAATTAAATTTGGGGGTTATGAAGATTAAAAAAAAGGAGTTATGCATATTATTAAGTTGAAGATGTGTGAGTCATTAGTAGTTATTTCTTGTTTTATTAAGAATATTAAATATATATTATAGTGGTAGGTGAAAAGTTGAGTAATTGAATGTGAAAACTATTTAAGATATTAAAAATAAAATAAATAAATAATAAAGGAAAATGTTTTTTTAAAACAGAAATAGATGAATATGAATGGAGACCATAGAATGGTGCCACATCACCTTTCTATGTTTCTCCTTTATATATATATATAGAGAGAGAGAGATTATTATAGATAGTAACTAGCTTAATACAGACTCAAATTCAATGTGCTACCACACTAATTCAAATTCTATTACTCGATCATCAGGATTATATATTTTAAGAAAACAAAGAAGCAGTTTAGAGGGGTTTTTTTTTGCATTTTTTTAAAATATAGAGTACAATTAGTGTAATAAAAGATGTTACAATAAATGTTTGTAAGTCGTTATAGAAATGCCAACGAGGGAAAAAACGGGGCCGGAATTTTTTTTCCATAGTACTAGGATTTTCTCAACCTTGTCCAAATTTGGAGGAATTCTGAGTCATCATGGTGTAGGGTAATCTGGTAACAATCGGGTGAAGTAAATGTGAATGTCATTACATATATGGATAGATAACTCGTTAAGGAATACGTAAGACTTTATGGAATTAAATTTGGATAAGTAGATCTCCGGGAATCGATCTTAGCGTTAAGGGAATTTTCTGAGTGTAGTGGGTCGATGGTGTGTTGTAAAGGAAGGGGAATTGATTTTCCCCTAAGAACTCTCTACCCCGAAAATTGCCACTGCAACGGGACACATGCCGCTATAGCGGACGAGACGGGACCTAAAAGTCGTGAATTTAGAGGGGAGCTCACTGGTCCAATTTGTGTCGCTGTAGCGGGATTAGTGCCGCTACAGCGGTATGGATGTCGCTGCAGTGGGACGATGGGAATTAAAATTGTTAATTAAACCCTTAAACGACCTTATTTGGCACTTTTTGACTTTTAGAGCTAGAGAATGACCCGTGGGCGATTTCAATCTCGTTTTCCACCATTCTTGAGGCTAAAGGTAAGCTTTTCACTTTCCGAATTCACTTTTCGATCCGTAGAACATTTTAGAATGGGTCCATGTTGATGGGGCAGGGTTTCTTGATAAATCATATGGCGTAATTAACCCTAAATTGACTAGTTGGGGTCATGGGCTTGAGCTAGGGTTCATAGAATTGTTAGTATTCCGGGAAAGTAGTGAATTATACATTGATTCCCGTATATTGTTGATTGTTTGTAGACCACAAACAAGCGAAACGAATCCGAAAAGGCAAGAATCAAGTTTCTTAGGGTTTCAAGCTTGTTTCGAGGTAGGTGATGGTTGTGATTCTATGATGTGTGATACATACTTGCTCTTGCTTCATTGTGATACTTGTATATGTATACATGTTGCAATATTGATCATAGATGTTGAAAATGAGATATATGATTGTCAATACCATGAAATCATGACTTAAAGGTGTGATATTGATGTGTTCTTGTGATTGTGAATGTGGCGTGTGATTGGGGATCGGATTGCCACGATTCGGCAAGCTAACTTGGATCGGGTTGCCACGTTCAGCACAATTATGGGATCGGTTGCCACGTTCCGACATAAAAATGGGATCGGATTGCCACGTTCCGGCAAGCTAACTATTTGACTTTGGGTTCTCTGAGAGGACCAACTATGTGATGAAGTGTGTTGTTGATTTCTTATGATGATATTGAATATGTTTAGATATATGCATGTGATTAGAATGTTTTTTGACTTGTTTATGTTGCACTAGTGGGATGGCCGCGTGATCCTACCAGTACACTGTGGTTGTGTACTGATACTGCACTTGCTCTTATTTTTGTTGAGCATAGGGCATTTTCACGCGACTGTTGACAGACCTCACTTAGGAGATCAGTGATCGCTTCGAATTCAAGGGTGAGCCACTTCGTCCGGGCTGCCATGGGATTCTCCTTTGTCTATGTCCAACATTTCCGGACCTAGACTATTGTTTTAGATAGTTCAATAGAATTCTCTTGTTAGACTTGGTTATCGTTTAAGAGTTTTGGTACATTGACTATCAGATTCTAGGTTTATCTTCCGCATTGTTAGTTAGTCGTTAAATCTTTATTTAGTAATGGAACTTCGTATTTAGTTATTTAACTTGCTTCCGTAATTTAAATGCCTTAGTTTTTAGTTCATATGCTTTAGTTGGATGGTAGTAGTGGTTCTCCCACCGGGTTGTTAGTGTGGGTGCCAATCACGACTGTTTGGGTCGTGACAAAGTTGGTATTAGAGCCTAGGATCGTTGATCTCAATGTATCGAAACGAGTCTAATAAAGTCTCGCGAAACGGTACGGGGATGCCTTTACTTTTCTTCGAGAGGCTATAGGACCTTAGGAAAGCTTCTTTTTTCTCTTGTCTCCTTCGTGCTATGACTTGATTCCAATTGGTATTTGTCGATTCAAATTGGTATCTAACTTCTTTCACTCTTCTATCCGCAGATGGTTAATTCTAGATATAACGGTGTTAGGCCCGTAGCTCCTGTCAATGTTCCAGCTGAGAAACCCACAGCGAGAGGTCGCGGTCGAGGTAGAGGTAGAGGAAGAGCTAGGGGTAGAGGCCGTGGGAGAG
>NW_006239765.1:49266-64728 GCF_000226075.1 Solanum tuberosum
AATCCGGAAAGGCAAGAATCAAGTTTCTTAGGGTTTCAAGCTTGTTTCAAGGTAGGTGATGGTTGTGATTCTATGATGTGTGATATATACTTGCTCTTGCTTCATTGTGATACTTGTATATGTATGCATGTTGCAATATTGATCATAGATGTTGAAAATGAGATATATGATTGTCAATACCATGAAATCATGACTTAAAGGTGTGATATTGATGTGTTCTTGTGATTGTGAATGTGGCGTGTGATTGGGGATCGGATTGCCACGATTCGGCAAGCTAACTTGGATCGGGTTGCCACGTTCAGCACAATTATGGGATCGGTTGCCACGTTCCGACATAAAAATGGGATCGGATTGCCACGTTCCGGCAAGCTAACTATTTGACTTTGGGTTCTCTGAGAGGACCAACTATGTGATGAAGTGTGTTGTTGATTTCTTATGATGATATTGAATATGTTTAGATATATGCATGTGATTAGAATGTTTTTTGACTTGTTTATGTTGCACTAGTGGGATGGCCGCGTGATTCTACCAGTACACTGTGGTTGTGTACTGATTCTGCACTTGCTCTTATTTTTGTTGAGCATAGGGCATTTTCACGCGACTGTTGACAGACCTCACTTAGGAGATCAGTGATCGCTTCGAATTCAAGGGTGAGCCACTTCGTCCGGGCTGCCATGGGATTCTCCTTTGTCTATGTCCAACATTTCCGGACCTAGACTATTGTTTTAGATAGTTCAATAGAATTCTCTTGTTAGACTTGGTTATCGTTTAAGAGTTTTGGTACATTGACTATCAGATTCTAGGTTTATCTTCCGCATTGTTAGTTAGTCGTTAAATCTTTATTTAGTAATGGAACTTCGTATTTAGTTATTTAACTTGCTTCCGTAATTTAAATGCCTTAGTTTTTAGTTCATATGCTTTAGTTGGATGGTAGTAGTGGTTCTCCCACCGGGTTGTTAGTGTGGGTGCCAATCACGACTGTTTGGGTCGTGACAAAGTTGGTATTAGAGCCTAGGATCGTTGATCTCAATGTATCGAAACGAGTCTAATAAAGTCTCGCGAAACGGTACGGGGATGCCTTTACTTTTCTTCGAGAGGCTATAGGACCTTAGGAAAGCTTCTTTTTTCTCTTGTCTCCTTCGTGCTATGACTTGATTCCAATTGGTATTTGTCGATTCAAATTGGTATCTAACTTCTTTCACTCTTCTATCCGCAGATGGTTAATTCTAGATATAACGGTGTTAGGCCCGTAGCTCCTGTCAATGTTCCAGCTGAGAAACCCACAGCGAGAGGTCGCGGTCGAGGTAGAGGTAGAGGAAGAGCTAGGGGTAGAGGCCGTGGGAGAGTGGCGCCTACTGTGAACGAGGTGCCGATTGACAATGTTCCGGTAAATGAGAACCATTCACTGCATAACGAAGAGATAGAAAATTAAGTTGAGGATGTGGAGGATATTGAACATAAGGAAGGAGTGCATGCTGAGTCTACAGGGGTCCCTCCCATTGATCTAGTGTTAGCTCAACATATCATGTCATTTTTGAAAGGGTTGGCTGGTCCGGGAATGATTCCACCTACTCAAGTCCCTACTAATCCCCCTGTTGCTAGCACTATGCCTAAGACGGTTAGGCATGTAGGTAGCGATGCTTTCTTCCGTCCCTTGTTGGGTTCTGTGATGAGCGGCAATGAGCATGATATGTTGACAAAGTTTCTGAAGCTCAAGCCTCCGGTGTTTCTTGGTTTTGAGGCAGAAGACGCTTACGAGTTCATTTTAGACTGTTATGAGAGGCTGCATAAATTGGGTATTGTTCATCAACATGGGGTTGAGTTCGTGTCCTTCCAACTTCAAGGTGAGGCCAAACAATGGTGGAGGGATTATATGGAGTGCAAATCTTCTACATTACCTCCCCTCACTTGTACCCAATTTCATGCCTTGTTTCTAGAGAAGTATGTGCCTAGAACCTTGAGAGATCGCAAGAAGGACGAGTTTATGGCATTGGAGCAGGGAAGTATGTATGTGGCTTCTTATGAGGCTAAGTTCCATGCTCTATCCAGATATGCTACGCAGTTGGTTACTACTAAAGAAGAGAGGATCCGGTTATTTATTAGAGGTTTGAATTCTAAGTTACAAATATTGTCTGTCCATATGACTTCTACAGAGAGGAGTTTTAATGAGGTAACTGATTATGTCAAGAAAGTGGAGGGGGTGAGGCGAGACGGTCAAGCCAAGGTATTGGCTAAGAGGGCCAAGCATTCTGGAAATTTTCAGGGCTCCTATGCTAGAGGATCCGGTCGACCAACCCTCGCGGCCAAGCCAATTCAGTCCGCCATGCCCGCCTCTACATGTAACTATTTAGGGACTCCGTCTAATAATTTTCCGGCTAGTCAGAGTATTGTGCATGTGACGGGCATCAGACCATCTGGCGACCGCACTTACTTTAATTGTGGGGAACTTGGGCACATGAGGAGAGACTGTCCACAACTGCGTGTGTTTGATTCCGGACAACAATTTTCTCGAGCAATGGTACCCTCAAGAAATGGTAATAATGGCAGAGGACATCCGCAAGGTGGGCGAGGAGGTTACTAGCGAGGTTGTGGAAGTAGAGGAAATGGTAATGGAGGAAGAGGTAACGCGCAACCAGGCAGAGAGGTGGCTCGTGTTGATGATAGAGCTTAGTGTTATGCCTTTCCGGGCAAAAATGAGGCGGAGGCGTCCGACGCAGTGATCACATGTACTATTTTTTTCTGTGACCGGATGGCTAATGTGTTATTTGATCCGGGTTCCACTTATTATTATGTGTATGTTTGATTTGCCTCTGATTTTGAGATGTTATGTGATGTCCTTAATGCTCATATTAATGTTTCTACCCCTGTTGGAGAGTCAGTCATAGTCACCCATGTCTATCGTGCTTGCCCTATTTTGTTTATGGGATTTCAGACTTGGGCTAATTTGGTGATTTTGGATATGGCTGATTTTGATATTATCCTAGGCATGACTTGGTTGTCCCCCTATCATGTTGTGCTCAATTGTAATACTAAGTCTGTGACTCTAGAAATTCCGTGAAGGGAAAGATTAGAGTGGGAAGGGGTGTACAAGCCTAAGCAAGCTAAGATTATATCCTCTATCCGGGCTAGTAAACTAGTAGAGCAGGGTTGTTTAGCTTATTTGGCTCATGTTAGGGATATTGAGATTGAGGCTCCATCTGTTGGGTCTATTCCTGTGGTGTTTGAGTTTAGTGAGGTATTTCCAAGTGACTTGCCTGGCATGCCTCCGGATAGAGAGATTTTTGCATCGACTTAGAGCCTGGTACCCTCCCCATTTCCATTCCTCCGTATCACATTGCTCCGGCAGAATTGAGAGAGCTTAAAGCTCAAATCCAAGAGCTTCTGGATAAGAGATTCATTCATCCTAGTGCTTCCCCGTGGGGTGCTTCGGTTTTATTTGTTAAGAAGAAGGATGGTAGTATGCGGATGTGTATAGATTACCGGCAATTGAATAAGGTCACTATTCGGAATAGATACCCCTTGCCTAGAATAGATAATCTCTTTGACCAATTGCAAGGTGCAGCGGTCTTCTCCAAAATTGATTTAAGATCTAGGCTTCATCAATTAAAAATGAGGCCTGAAAATGTACCCAAGACGGCCTTTAGGACTCGTTATGGGCACTATGAATTTTTGGTTATGTCGTTTGGGTTGACTAATGCGCCTGCAACTTTCATGAGCTTGATGAATGGGGTATTCAAGCCATTTCTTGATTCTTTTGTGATAGTCTTTATTGATGATATTTTGGTTTATTCAAGAAGTGAAGAAGAGCATGCCAACCTTCTTCGTACTGTGTTGGGTGTTCTTGGGAAGCAAAGGTTATATGCCAAATTTTTGAAGTGTGAATTTTAGTTGAAATCGGTTGCATTTTTTGGGGAATGTAGTTTCAAGGGAAGGGGTAATGGTAGATCCTCAAAAGATTGAAGCGGTTAAAAATTGGGTACGACCTAATTCGGTGACGGAAGTTAGGAGTTTTGTGGGACTCGCTAGCTATTATCGTTGGTTTGTTAAGAATTTTGCTTCAATTGCTACTCACTTGACTAGTCTGACCAAGAAGGATGTGCCATTTGATTGGACTGAAAATGCGAGGAGAGCTTCCAAAAGCTTAAGACTCTTTTGGCCACCATGCCCATCCTAGCATTATCGGTTGAGGGTAAGGATTTCATTGTTTATTGTGATGCTTCACATTCGAGTTTGGGTGCTGTGTTGATGCATGATAATAATGTCATAGCTTATGCCTCGCGTCAACTGAAGGTGTATGAGAGGAATTATCCCACCCACGATTTGGAGTTAGCGGTGGTGGTATTTGCTCTTAAGATCTGGCGACATTATCTTTATGGAGTTAAGTGTGAGGTATTTACTGATCATCGTAGTTTGTAGCATGTATTCACTCAAAAGGATTTGAATTTGAGACAGCGACGATGGATGAAGTTACTCAAGGATTATGATGTGACCATTCAATACCATCCAGGTAAGGCTAATGTTGTGGCAGACGCTTTGAGTCGAAAAGCGGTGAGTATGGGTAGCTTAGCCTACTTGAGTGTAACCAAGCAGCTTTTGGCCAAGGAAATTCAAACCTTAAGGAAGTTTGATTCTATTTGGGTTGTGGTCGATAGATTGACTAAATCAGTCCACTTTATTCCGGTAAGGGTAGATTACAATGCTGAACAATTGGCTAAGATTTATGTAAAAGAGATAGTGAGATTGTATGGTGTGCCCCTTTCCATCATCTCAGATCATGGTACCCTTTTCACTTCCAAGTTTTGGAGGAAGTTGCATGATGAATTGGGCACACAACTCACTTTTAGTACAACCTTCCATCCCCAGACAGATGGACAATCAGAAAGGACTATACAAGTGTTGGAAGACATGTTGAGAGCTTACGTGATTGATTTTGGAGGGCATTGGGATAAGTTTTTACCATTATGTGAATTCTCTTATAAAAACAATTATTACTCAAGCATTGGGAGGGGATGTAGATCTCTCATAGGTTGGTTCGAGTCCGGAGATGTAAAACCTTTAGGAGTTGACTTAGTGAAGGATGCTCAAGATAAGGTGAGGAACATTCAAGCTAAATCTCTAGCCGCACAGAGTAGACAAAAGAAGTATGCAGATCATAAGGTGAGAGACATGGAATTTCAGACTGGTGAGAATGTTCTCCTTAAGGTATTACCCATGAAGGGGGTGATGAGATTTGGTAAGCGGGGTAAGTTGAGTCCACGATATATTGGCCCCATCGAGGTTCTTGAATGCGTAGGGCCGGTGGCGTATAGATTGACTCTACCCTAGTCTATCCAGTGTTCATCTCGTGTTTCATGTGTCTATTTTTAAGAGGTGTCATGGTGACGGTGACTATATCATTAAGTGGGACTCTATCGTGCTAGATAAAGACCTTCAATATGAGGAGGAACCGATTGCTATTCTTGATCGTAATGTTCGGAAGTTGAGGAGCAAAGATGTTAAGTCTGTGAATGTTCAATGGAAGCATCGTCCAGTCGAGGAAGCTACTTGGGAGACCGAGAAAGACATGTGAGGCAAGTATTTGCAATTGTTCATTGATTCAGGTACTACTTTGTTCCTTCTTTGGCCTACTTTTCCTAAGTTTGATCACTCGGGGACGAGTGATGGGTAAATTGGCATCTATTGTAACGACCGGGTTCCGTCGTTATAGAAATGCCAATGAGGGAAAAATCGGGGCCAGAATTTTTTTTCCGTAGTACTAGGATTTTCCCAACCTTGTCCAGATTTGGAGGAATTCTGAGTCATCAAGGTGTAGGGAAATCTGGTAACAATCAGGTGAAGTAAATGTGAATTTGATTACATAAATGGATAGATAACTCGTTAAGGAATCCGTAAGACTTTACAGAATTGAATTTGGATAAGTAGATCTCCGGGAATCGATCTTAGCGTTAAGGGCATTTTATAAGTGTAGTGGGTCGAGGATGTGTTGTAAAGGAGGGAGAATTGATTTTCCCTTAAGAACTCTCTACCCCGAAAATTGCCGATGGACGGCATGATGCACCGCTGCAGCGGGACGCATGCCGTTGTAGCGGACGAGACAGGACCTAAAATTCGTGAATTTAGAGGGGAGCTCACTGGTCCAATCTGTGCTGCTATAGCGGGATTAGTGCCGCTGCAGTGGTATGGATGCCGCTGCAGTGGTATGGATGCCGCTGCAGCGGGACGATGGGAATTAAAATCGTTAATTAAACTCTTAAATGACCATATTTAGCACTTTTCAACTTTTAGAGATAGAGAACGACCCCTGGGCGATTTTAACTCATTTTCCACCATTCTTGAGGCTAAAGGTAAGCTTTTCACTTCCCGAATTCACTTTTCAATCCGTAAAATGTTTTAGAATGGGTCCATGTTGATGCGGGAGGGTTTCTTGATAAATCCTATGGCGTAATTAACCCTAAATTGACTAGTTAGGGTCATGGGTTTGAGCTAGGGTTCATAGAATTGTTAGTGTTCCGGGAAAGTATTGAGTTATACATTGATTCCCGTATATTGTTGATTGTTTGTAGACCACGAACAAGCGGAACGAATCCGGAAAGGCAAGAATCAAGTTTCTTAGGGTTTCAAGCTTGTTTCAAGGTAGGTGATGATTGTGATTCTATGATGTGTGATATATACTTGCTCTTGCTTCATTGTGATACTTGTATATGTATGCATGTTGCAATGTTGATCATAGATGTTGAAAATGAGATATATGATTGTCAATACCATGAAATCATGACTTAAAGGTGTGATATTGATGTGTTCTTGTGATTGTGAATGTGGCGTGTGATTGGGGATTGGATTGCCACGTTTCGGCAAGCTAACTTGGATCGGGTTGCCACGTTCCGGCACAATTATGGGATCGGTTGCCACGTTCCGACATAAAAATGGGATCGGATTGCCACGTTCCGGCAAGCTAACTATTTGACTTTGGGTTATGTGAGAGGACCAACTATGTGATGAAGTGTTGTTGATTTCTTATGATGATATTGAATATGTTTATATATATATATATATATGCATGTGATTAGAATATTTTTTGACTTGTTTATGTTGCACTAGTGGGATGGCCGCGTGATCCTACCAGTACACTGCAGTTGTGTACTGATTCTGCACTTGCTCTTATTTTTGTTGAGCATAGGGCATCTTCACGCGACTGTTGACAGACCTCGCTTAAGAGATCAGTGATCGCTTCGAATTCAAGGGTGAGCCACTTCGTCCGGGCTACCATGGGATTCTCCTTTGTCTATGTCCAACATTTCTGGACCTAGACTATTGTTTTAGATAGTTCAATAGAATTCTCTTGTTAGACTTGGTTATCGTTTAAGAGTTCTGGTACATTGACTTTCAGATTCTAGGTTTATCTTCCGCATTGTTAGTTAGTCGTTAGATCTTTATTTAGTAATGGAACTTCGTATTTAGTTATTTAACTTGCTTCCGTAATTTAAATGCCTTAGTTTTTAGTTCATATGCTTTAGTTGGATGGTAGTGGTGGTTCTCCCACCGGGTTGTTAGTGTGGGTGCCAATCAAGATGGTTTGGGTCGTAACAGTTGTTTCACAAAAAAAGTCATTGACATGTTGCTAAAACTTGCATATTAATTACAATTTGCTTTTAAAGTAGTGATAAAGACAATTACCCCTAGCTATGACCGAAATTTTAGAGACACATCTAAATTTAACTAGGGTCCTATTACCCCCCACCCCCCCTCCCTAAACTCATTTTTTTCATTTTTTGTGCACCTTTTGTGTTGATGTGGCACCTTCAATCATCCAAGGTGGATGTGTTTGTACACACGCGCCTGCTATGTGTGTAAATATTTTTTAAAATAAACTTTTTTTCTTAATTTTTTTAAAAAAAAATCTTATTTTCTTTATCATGTATTTAAATTAAGTTAATACACATTTTTTTGCCTTGTATCTTAACTTCTTTTTTCTTTTTATCTTCATTCATTATTTTTTCTCTTTTATTTTCTATTGATTTTATTTACTCTCTTTTTTTCTTTGTCTTTCCTTTTGACTTGATTTCAAATTTAATTTCAAATGTTGTATTTCAAATAAGTTAAATTCAAAAGGATATCAAAATAAGTGAAGAAAATTAAATAAAACATAAAAAAAATTAAAACATTAGAATTAAAGGACACCTTTTAATTATTTTTAAACAAAAATACGCATAATTTTTTTAAAATAATTGAAATATAAAAAGATAAGAAATTAATGAAAGAAAAAAACAAAAGTTTAAAGTGAGAAAGAAATTAAAATAAATATTCTACAAAGAAATAATTGAAAATAATTAATAAATATAAGTTTTAATATCAATAATTATGTGTACTAACTAATTATAAAGTTACCAATTAAAAAAAGACATGTGTTCAATTTGCTCACTCATTACTTCCCTTCAAGAGAGTGTGTACACTCTATATGCTATATTAGCATTTATGGTGTATTCATTCCATTTTAAATTAATTTATGGGGTAATAAGATCCTAGTTAAGTTTAAGCTTATCTATGAAATTTCGGTCATAGTCTAGGTGGTACTTGTGTCTTATTCCTTTAAATTATTTAGAAAACAAGGTGAAAATATGCAATATCTAGTTGAATCATTGACTTATTGCTAAATCTTGTATATTAATTACAATTTACTTTTAAATTATTTGGAAAAGAAGGTAAAAATATGTGATTTCTTGCTAAATCATCGTCGAGTCATTGACCTATTCCTATATCTTGCATATTTATTACAACATTCTTTTGAATTATTTGGAAAAGAAGGTGAAAATATGTGATATCTAGTTGAATCATTGACGAGTCATTGACTTATTGCTAAATCTTGCATATTAATTGCTAATTTGTCTTTTTAAATTATTTAGAAAAGAAGGTAAAAATATGTGATAACTAGCTTAATCATCGCCGAGTCATTGGTCTATTGCTAAATCTTGCATATTAATTACAATTTGCTTTTAAATTATTTGGAGAAGAGGGTGAAAATATGCAATATCTAGCTGAATCATTGTTGAGTGATTGAGCTATTGCTAAATCTTGCATATTAATTACAATTTGCTTTTAAATTATTTGGCTTAGAAGATGAAAATATGTGATATCTAGTTGAATCTTTGCTGAGTCATTGACCTATTGCTAAACTTGCATATTAATTGCAATTTGCTTTTAAATTATTTGGAAAAGTTGGGGAAATATGCAATATTTAGCTAGAAAAAGTCAGAGTGTAAAAAATATTTATGTTGTAAATATTTCACCTAATTATTATATAGTTGATCAATATTAAAATATATTTACCAATCTTACTAATATAATTTGAAAGTGATATCCATAATTGGGGCATACAAGTTATAACTATAAATAAGCAGAAGGAACATACTCATTAATCATATCTGTCTCCACTGAATTATAAGAAGGAAATCAAAACATCTCTCACATACAAGTTCCAGTTTCATTTGTGCTTACAATCATGCTTACCGTTTATCATCATGCTCATCAGACCGTCATTGAAATTCCAACACCCTACCTCCACCACCAATGCCTCAATCGCTAATATTCAACAGTACCATTCCTGATTCTGTAATCCCAACAATACACCACCACCAATGCCTTAACCACACTAATATTCAATAGTACCATTCAAGATTCCACCACCACCACCAATGCCTCAATCATTTATATACAATGGTACCAGCGCCACCACTACCACCACATATGAATCAACCTCGAATATTCCATAGTACCATTCATGATGCCCTAACAACACCACCACCACCACTACCAATGCCTCAACCACTAATATTCAATGGAACCATTACCAATTTCACCACATCGACATCATCAACACCACCACAAATGCCTCAACCGCTAATAATTAATAGTTCCATTCAAGATTCTACCACCACCACAACCATCAATGCCTCAACCCCTTATACTCAATGATACTTTTGTCAATTTTACCATATCAACACCACCAATGCCTCCATCGATAATATTTAATAGTACCATTCACGATTTTACCACCCCATCACCACCACCACCAATGCCTTAATCATTAATATCAACGATACCATCTACAATTCCACCACACAAACACCATCATCACTACCATCAATACCTCAACCGCTATTATTGAATAGTAATATTTCAGATTTTGTTGACCAGCCACCCCAATCGTGGCCAGAGATGGGGCCCTCAAAATGTCGCAATCTTTTTAGTACCAACACTCCATAGTACATATGATGATGGCGACAATGAATAAACCCCGAAATGAATCTTATGATATGGAATGGACATGGCTCTGAGCAATTCGACTTTTATAAAATATTTTTCTCTTTGCTTGACTATCATCGTCCAAACATGGTTTTCCTATTGGAGACTCAAAGAACACACTATCAATACCTAGAAGATGAATTTAGCTTCATTGATATAGTTAATGTTCCGGCTATTAGAGATTGTGGAGGAAAGACTTTAGTTTTGAAAAAGGACTCTGTTGTTGTCCTTGGAGTTGCAACTAATAGAGAGGAGATACATTGCACCATTAAGGTACAATGGCGTTATTTTATGCACTAACATAAATAGCAACAAATAACATCATTGTACCTTAATGGTGCAATACATCTCCTCGCTATTGATTGCAAGTCCATCGACAACAATGAAGTCATTTTTCCAAAATAAAGCCATTCCTCAACAACCTCCAATCGCCGGAACATTAGTTATATCAATGAAGCTAAGTTCATCTGCTTGGTGTTGGTGGTGTGTCATGTGAGTCTCCAGGAGCAAAATAATGGTTGGGCGATGATAGTCTCTTTTTTTTCAATCCTCTCTAGGAGCTCCCATCCCTTTTGCTCCCTTGGTGACTCGAACTCGCAACCTTCGGGTTGAAAGTGAGGGGTGCTTACCATGGAACAAATATTTTTTACAGAAGTCGAGTTTATGAGGACTACTTTGGGTTAAGCTTTTTATTTGTAAATGAAAAAGTTATGTATGTGGATTTTTATATGAAATTCAAGCTAATGGGAATACTTTGCTGCAATGTTAGAGCTATTCTCTCATATGCCCTGAAATGTGTATGTCAAACTTCAAAGCGTAATTTCAAATTCTGAATTCTCCAAAATGTAGGATTTCAAATTCCATTTTTTTTTCAAATATAAAACTTGACCAATAAGATTATATTCTGCACTAATAATGTTTATCTTTTTAACTATTTATATTTATGAATAGATAGTCTCTGGATACACGCTTTGCGCATGTACCCCATATTATTTGTATATATTTATAAAAATACTAGTCTATAAAAATGTGTGTTGCACATTTATCTCTTATATAGGAAAGTACTTCGAAAGGACACACAATAGATAATTTACAAGTAAAGACTTGTTCAAATGACAAATTTCTAGATTCATCAAATAAGAAGCTTCTATGTAACGAATAGGATATGCCTAAGATTATAACCTTGAAACTTACCTCATTACATGATTAGAAAAACAACTTCAGTTCTTTCATTTTCAATAACCTATTCTTAAAAATTAACAAAATGTATATTTGGACATGCAAACTAAAGTATGTACAAAATTCAATTTCGGGGATATATAGTGAATAATGAATAATATTAAGAGGCATAAGAATAAATTATAAGTACAATTATAATGAAAAAATCAAAAGGAAAAGAGATTGCATTGCAAGAGAATCAAAAGAAAAATATAAAGAATCCAATTAACTTGAAGATAAATATATCACACTCACTAGAACTTCATAGCAAATAAATACCCTTTAACTACTAAAAAGTATAAGGCAAAGTGATATGGTAAATAATAGAGGTTGCACATAAAATTTAAAACAAATAAATACCTCATTTATTGTTAAAAAACATGATTTTTTGATCTACTTGAAACAAAACTAATAGAGAAATAAAGAAAATATAGTAGAAAAATTAATAATTGTGTTTCTTGATATTAAAGAGTATTACATCATATTTTAAGTTTTAAGACAAATAAAAGAAATAATAACAAAACCTTAAGAAAAAAATTAAGCTAGATGAAAATAAAGTTTAATGCATATGAATTTTGTTGGTACAGACTTAAATATTACTCCCTCGGTTCCTAATTACTTCTCCACACCTATTAAGAAAACAATAATTGATATAGTGAGTTTACCATTTTACCCTTATTAATTATGAAGTGAATGAATTAAAAATTTAAGATTTTTAAAAGTTCTACCTTTTTCAATGAAATTAAGAGGATATAATAGCTAAAAAAAATTGTTCTTTCTTGATTTGTCAAAATGGACAAGTAATTAGGGACAACTAAAAAATAAAAAGTAGACAAATAATTACGGACAGAGGGAGTATTTGTTGAAATTTGGTAGAATCTTTTTACTTTTTCTTTTTAGTCTAAAAATATTTTATAGTATTTAATTTCCTTTCAAGTCTAGGGTTTACATTAATTGTAAAATATTTAGTTTTATTTTAGTTTAGTATCTAGTAGGATTCTCCTTTAAGAAGGATTCTCCTTAATTATTTATAAATAGGGATGTACTCTTCTATTTGAATCAATGCAAGAATCAATACAAAGAGTTATCATTCATTCTCTCTTTAATTTCTCTTTCTAGTTTCTTCCATTCCATAACAGTGGTATCAGAACCTTACATCGATCTTAGTGGATCTGTGAGTTCGTTGAAGAAGAACTTTCAACCACTTTTAATTCATATCTATTTTCAACCCACTTTTAACCCATGCTTTTATTTTTAACGCAAGGCCAATTTTAACCCGTGCTTTTATTTTTAACGCAGGGCTACTTTTAACCAATTTTTAATCTATATTATTTTAAGCCTTATTTTTCAAACCATGACAAGTAATACTCTTTCTTTCAATCCCCCACAAACCTTCAATGGTGAAAATTATCAAAATTTGGGCAGTTAAGATGAAGTCTTATCTTGAGGCTTATGATTTGTGGGAAGTTTGTAAATGGAAGACAAACTCATACAACAACTCACTGAAAAATCTTCTGATGCTGAAATCAAACTTCACTCAGAAGAGAAGATCAAAAAAACACAAAGCCAAAATTGTAATTCAAAATTCAATTGCAGATTCATTTTTTTCTAAAATCATTGCATGTGAGACAGCAAAAGAAGTTTGGGAAAAACTTGAGAAGGAGTACCGAGAAAGTGAACGAGGCAGACAAAATCAAATTCTGAATTTGAAAAGAGATTTTGAGTCTCTTAGAATGCAAGAGGGTGAGACTATCACTAATTATTCTAACATAATTTCCTTGATTGTCAACAGAATCAGGTTGCTTGGTGAGGATTTTAAAGATAATAGAATAGTTGAAAAGATTCTTGTAACTATTCCCGAGAGATTTGAGTCTAAAATCTCTGCTTTGGAAGAGTCTAAAGATCTCTTTACCATCTCTCTTGTTGAATTGATAATAAGTGCTCTTCAAGCACAAGAACAAAGAAGAGCTTCCAGACAGGATAAAATTGTTGAAGGTATTTTTTAAGCAAACTATCAAAAAAGAAAAGTTCATTATCCTCCTTGCAAATATGGCATAAAGAAAACACGTTTGGAAAAATTCTGTTGGTGGAGATCTGATGCAGTATGCGGAAGTTGCAAACAAACAGGTCATGTTACAAAAGTGTGCAAATTCAAAGAAACTCAAGATAAATCACAAGCATTATTAGTAGAAGAAGAATGTGAGGATGAATTCTATTAGAAGTATACTTTTTGAAGAATAATTAAGTGTTCAAAACTCAAGTTAGATATACCAACTTGAGTTTGAGGGGGAATGTTGAAATTTGGTAGAATTTTTTTACTTTTTCTTTTTAGTCTAAAAATAATTTTATAGTATTTAATTTCCTTTCAAGTCTAGGGTTTACATTAATGGCAAAATATTTAATTTTATTTTAGTTTAGTATCTAGAATGATTCTCCTTTAAGAAGGATTCTCCTTAATTATTTATAAATAGGGACGTACTCTTCTATTTGATTCAATGCAAGAATCAATACAAAGAGTTATCATTCATTCTCTCTTTAATTTCTCTTTCTAGTTTCTTCCATTCCATAATAGTATTTCATTCTTCCATTTTCAATGCAACGTTTAAATCATCTTTGGAAATTGAAGTGGGAAACACTTGGCACATTTAATACTACAATTAAGATATTTAAATGATAATTTTTTATACTCTATATTCACAATAAGTATTAAATATAATATTAAATCCAAGAAATTGAAAAAAGCTAATATAAATTTAATTTCTCAGCTAAACAATTCATTATAAAATATTTAATGGTCTAATAATATGTATTGCAATAGCAATTTACTTTCAGTAAATACTCCCTTTATCCAACAATAGTTGTTCACTATATTATTTTGGGATGTTCAACAATACTTGCTGATTTTATGAAATTAATGGATAATTTTACACTTAGTTCCTAATTTATCCTTATCATTAATTATTCTAGGGAAAAGCACAAGTACCCCCCAACGTATGCCCAAAATCTCAGAGACACACTTGTACTTTACTAAGGTCCTATTACCCCCTTGAACTTATTTTATAAATAATTTTCTACCCCTTTTCGGCCTACGTGACACTATCATTGAAAAAATTGTCAACACACGCTGGGCCCAGAAGATAGTGCCACGTAGGCCGAAAAGGGGTAGAAAATTATTTATAAAATAAGTTCAAGGGGGTAATAGGACCTTAGTAAAGTACAAGTGTGTCTCTGAGATTTTGGGCATACGTTGGGGGGTACTTGTGCTTTTCCCTAGAATAATTAATGATAAGGATAGATTTCGGACATAGTTCAGGGGAGTACTTATGCATTTTCCCATTATTCTATTACATTTTTCAAGAAATTGTATTTACTATATTAAAAGGGTAATATAGTAAAATTACTCTTCTATTTATAGATTGTTAACAAGTGTGCAAAATTAATAGTGGACAAGTATTGTTGGAAAGAGAGAAAAATATTATAAAAAGAGTTTTAAAATAAAGGGTAAAAAAGTAATCCAACTTTGTGCTTCAAAACTTACCACTTTTAATAATATTAGTTTCTGGGCACGTGCTTTGCGCGTGTATCTCATATCATTGAGTAGATAAGTTCAAAAAATCATATGAATATTTTTAAGTTCTATGATTGAGTTATAAAAATAATTAATGTTGATCCTATTTAGTTAGGTCCATAAAGAAAAAAGTTTTTGTCCCATGAAAAGTCTCAAATATCTTTTTTGTAATTTTGTTTTTCGCTCAATGCCTTGTTTTAATTTCTAGCATTGGCTCTAATTACTAAAATAATTTCATTGTCTTATTAATTTCATAATTACCCTACGTTTGCTTTTTTTCTAGCATTCATTTATCAATTCGACTCAGTATCTTCTGCAGGTATAAACTCAATTTGTTTAACTTCAATTTGTTTTCCCCCACCCCCCCCCCCCAAAAA
>NW_006239765.1:64907-67382 GCF_000226075.1 Solanum tuberosum
CTCCACACTTGTTTTTCAGGAAAACATTTTCTATGAAAATATTTTCCTTCATACCAAACACACCCTAAATCTCTCTCAATTTCTTCAAAATCTCTTTCATCTGTTCTTTAACATGTCGAAATCCACTCCCTCTCCCAAAGAACTCATAGCTCGAGAAGTCGAATCTTCCAATCATTTTTGAGTTCATTACTTCAACCTTGCCTGATATGCTCTCTCTTTCTACTCCAGTATGTGGAGTAAGTGAAACTGGTGAGTCAACTACTCCTACCATCGAAGTCTTACTACCTCAAAATGTAGAACCCCACATATCAACTCATCTCTCAAACGAAAACCTCTCTTGTTCTCCCACTCTAGTCCTCACTTCTTCCTAAGAGAACTCTCTTTGTGGCTCTATTCGTTTAGAGGCACGATTTGTAATACAACCTATATTGAGAAGTTATCTATTGAATCAAAAGTCGCATCCCAACTTGTCCCTCTGTCGTCAACTATGTCAGAATGACTATTCGATGGAGATCTCCCAATATAAAAAGAGACGAAGTCGAATATCTTAGTCACAGGGGAGGACTGGGTCGTGCAAAGCCTAACTGATACGAAGGAACATAATCCACTTCCGTTTTCTAAAGAAGGGTACAAATCGCCAGATCCAGTTGAACACAACATAGTTCCTGTGTTTGGTCACACTCCAAACACTCGATTACACCCGAATTTTGTTCAAGAGGACGTGGCGGAAAATGAGGATAATTTCCTCTAGTCTGGAAAAAGAAAGGTAATGCGGGGAGCAAATGAGCAAGATCATGTTCCAACGGACATGGTAGCTCAGCCCTTTCTGGCATCCAAGATAGATATTCATTTATATCATGAGAGTATCATTTTAGAAGTTCCATGTAAGAGGGTCGAGTCGGTAGAAGGGTGTGTGCCATCTGATTCGTATGTTAAGTCAGTTGTCAAAGTAGAAGATATCAGGTCCTCCGGGATTCCAAAGAAATCCTCAGGGATGAACACTATTTGTTTTTTTAATTTGTAAGCAAAGTACTCCTGCCTCGCACAAAAAACAAGGACTATGGCTTCTTCAACAAATTTGTTTCTTATGGAATTGTTAGACAAATGTGAAACCATGAATCTTCATGGGATTATTATGGAGCATATAGTCTGGGTTATGACGGCCAAAGATGGGCGTAATGTTATGGCCTATGGGTATCTATTGAACCGAGTCTTGAAACATTCAATGTGCCCCTCTGCAAAGGAGTTGCTGGAACAATAAAACGAGACTTCTCCATGTCTACCTTGATTGAATGTGAATGCATTGAGGGAAAGGTGAAGTATAAGTCACAGGTCTCCGAGCTTCTTCAACAACAAGAAGTGCTAAATAGGAAAATGGAAGATGTTACTACCCTGGTGGCTGTAAAAGAATTAGAGATTACGAGTCTTGAAGCACTGCTTCAGAGGAAGAAGGAAATATCTCAGGGACCAGGTCCAAGTACATATGGGTAGGAGAATGTTAAAGCACTAAAGTCTCACAATGTTAAGTTGGTTGAATCAAATGCCAAATTGGATGATAAGGTCAAGTCTCTAACCTAAAAGCTTCTCCAAGTCCACAAGGATGCGAACACCCGCATGAACCTGATCCTAAAATCTCTTTTCCCCAACCCCTCCATCTTAAAGTCCTTCCCGATCCTTGTTTTTGTATCTGACATTGGCTCTGTGACTTTGTATTTTTTGTCGGTTCACTTACAATCAATATGGTGGATATTTTGTCACGCCCCGAGCCTACACCCTGGGCGGGACCGGCACTCGGAGACCATTGCTGGCCTCAAGCGAACCCTTGGCCTGGCTTTCTTAACTCAGCGGAAACCTAACTCATCAGAATAACTCAATGCAATGCAAGGTTATAAAACAACTTAACTGATAAAAATCTAGCCAAAAGGTAACTCGAGTCTCAAAATAGAATATTTACATATATACATAGATGAGAGACTCAATACTAACTGACTGACTGTCTATGAAGCCTCTACAATACTGAGATGGATGATGGGACAGACCGTGCAACATCCTAATAAAACAAAACTAAGAGAACAAAACAACCGAGTCTTCCGGAAAGCAAGGAGGCTCACCACTGACTCTGGAGTGCTCAACTGGATCAACGGCGTGCTGGATGCTGACCCTGGGTACTTGTGTCTGCATCGTCATAAGATGCAGGCCAACTGGCATCAGTACATTGAATGTACGAGTATGCGAGATGGAGAGCTAAACCACAACTTAAGTTTGAAAGGAATACAAAGGAACTCTTACCTTGGCTCTGCTCGACTCATGAATAACCGAACTCAATGTAAAGCAATAAGACACATGCAATACATATAAAGCTTGTAAAAACAATGTGAACAACTTAGTTCGTTAAGGATAAAACAATAACAAACTCAACTTTACTTATATAAAAGTAATATAACTTTTGTGGGAGGTTCTTTAACCGACAACCAC
>NW_006239765.1:68563-71140 GCF_000226075.1 Solanum tuberosum
AACACAATCATCTTTTCTTGAAAATAAGACAAGCTTGGCGTGTGGGGGAAAGAACCAACCCAACACCATGGACTCACATACCTAGTAGGGATCACCCCCGACGATATCCACGACGATCTTTGACGAAATCTTGCTTCTTCTTCTCTTTCTCCTCTTCTTTCTCTCTTCTCTCAAAAGCCCTAACTCTCTCTTTTAAAAAAAGGAAAAACTGATAAAAATCAGTCTAACACCTCAATATAATCCAAAAGAAATGGCTAGGGGAAAAGATCAAAATACCCTTACAAAAACGGGTTAACTGCCCTGCCAACAGCCCAACTTCCAAAGGGTATAACTCACTCATACGAACTCAGAATTGAGCAAACTCGGTGGCGTTGGAAAGATCATTCCACGAACTTTGCAACCATAACTGGAACTACACCCAAATCCTCATGATCTAGAAGTTATGACTGCTCAAAGTTGGACAAAAACTCACCTTTTCCATACTTGGCCAAATTTCCAGATTTTTAAATTCTTTCCAAAAATGAAATTTTCCAATTCTAAGCCTCTTCATAGCTATTCCAAAACTGCCGGATGTTACATATTTTCCTTCTATTGTTGTGTTTATTCTTCTCTATGTGCTTAGTTACTCATGTTTTGTGTTTCCTTTTGTCTATGTATTCATTGTGTTTTTGCTTGACATCTTGCTTATGTTTACTACTTTAACTTTTTATGATGTCAAAAGGGGGAAGAATGGTATTGGTGACAGGGGGATGTATGCTGGGAAATATTAATGAAAGGAAAAACCGTTTCTTTGTCATCATCAAAAAGGGAGGAAATGTTAGAATTCGAAGTTTTGATGATACTTACAAATCTGCAACCTGATCCCATAGGTGATCAGGTATCTTCAGTCAAATAGTGAACAACTATAAAGGGTACGTCCTCTTTGACGTGGTTGGTGAGCACAAGAAACGAGAATAGTGTACTCAACCAATCAGAGAACACTAGATTGTTTTGTTAAGAGGATAATATATTTTCATTTGACATTAAACAACCTAATCAGGACATTAAAAGCAAAAATATTAAAAGGTGTGGTTTATCTTTTAAGAACTCAAGCCTTAAGAGACTGTCGAGAGTCTTTTAAGTCTTGTTAGTGAACACTTAGGTTGTGGTGAACTTGTAAGAGCTGTTTCTAATCTATAAAGGAACGTATCAAGTCTTTGTTGTGAGAAAAAACAATGAACATAGTTAGAGTTAACTGTGTTGGGTGTGATTGAAGTGTATATTAATTAGAGTTAGTTAATATAGTGCGCAATAGAGGTATTGCTTTGGCTCTCTTTGTAATAGGACTATTACATGTGGTGAGATTAAGAGTTTAATCTATTTATGTGCATTTGGAGTCTGTATTCACTTGTTGCTTGAAAATAGTGAAAACTGATGAAAATCTTGTGTGACAGATCGTGATTTTCCTCCCTTGAGCTAGGAGGTTTTCACGTAAAACTCCTTGTTAATTTTTTTACTTTATCGTTTATTATCTTCTACTGCATTTTAGTGTATTATCTACCCGGCCACTTACATGTGGTTGACTAGTACATTTCATGAGTTTGTATATGTGTTCACAAATTGACTATATATCATTTTGTTAAGCGGTATCTTGATTCAATAATGTTCACATATTTTGAATTCACGTGAATAAATTTCAACCCTTTGCCACTTCTATCTCTACAAATAAAAATACAACAAAGTGGTCTTCTTCCTTTAATTTATTTCCTAACCATATCTTGATACTGTTGGGTTTTAAAGGTGTGAACAGGAAATGAAGGGTTCTGACTCACCTGAAGGGTTGTGACTATACCGAAGGGTTGTGACCTTTATGAAAGGTTGTGTCCTTTCTAAAAGGGTTGTGACCGTTTGAAAGGTTGTGCCTTTTCCAAAGTGCTGTGACCTTTCTGAAAGGTTGTCTTCTTTCCTAAGAGTTGTGACCTTTACCCTTTGTTGGCTATAAATAGAGAGGTTTTCTCTCATTTTTCATCATTGAATTCTTCCTTTCTTTTACATACATTTCTTACAAAACAAAATCGATCGATCGTGTCTGTGTGTGATTCGTTGCTGTTATTTCAGTTAGCTGAAATTATCGAAGTTTGAGGTACCGCTACTTCTTTAATGGCTAATCCGTTTTATCTTGGGAGGAATTAATCTGCAACCTCGGGTACTTGAGGGGATTAAATTTCTTAAGGACACACAATGGGTTCTGTGGACTCGGATAGTTCTTTGTGTTTTTCTTTTCATCTTTTATTATTTCTGGTTTGCTAATCTGAATACAGAAGATAACAAGCTTAAGAAATTTATTGATGGTATTTTCTGTGGTAAGGAAATTACTTCTATTTTCTGTGTTCTTTTTATTGGAGAAAGAACAAGATGAAAAAGAGAATTATTTTATCATATGATAAAAGAGATTTGGGATGAATTAGTACAACTTTAATATGTTCGAGTATATTTTTTGTAGTAAGTTTTCCTTGGATGGGTAAGATTATTAATTTACTTGGATGGGTAAGATTATTTTTATTTTCTTCCCAAGTGCATTCAAACATTGCACCCCTT
>NW_006239765.1:72087-72174 GCF_000226075.1 Solanum tuberosum
TTTTGGTTTACTACTTTGTCTGAATGTAAAACTGATTCGAAGAATATAAAAACTTCATCAGAATTCAAGGTTCATTCGGTTAACGAT
>NW_006239765.1:72183-79259 GCF_000226075.1 Solanum tuberosum
TATAAAACTTCATCGTTAAACTAGAAACAAGTTGTATAAAGATTGAATCTTTAGTGTTAGTATTCTAAATACTACGTGGTATGTCTAGTTGTGACAGAAAGGGAAAACAAAAACACTAATGACATAAAATTAGTGATTTTTTATGCTTGCAATGGGTGTTTCTATGGATTAAATCTCCAAAAGAAGGCTTCGTGTTGCCAATGTGTATTTTGATGGTATACAATATGAAAGCATAGGAAAAAATATGTGGAAAATAATTTCAAATACTTGAAAAATATTTTTGAGAACATATTTAAAATGTGGGGATTGCTTTACTTGTGATAAAGACAAAATTAGACTTAAAATCTAATTTAAATTTGAAAGTACAAGATATGAAATTTGATGACAATCTTCTTTATGTTAGACCCACAAAATTCTTGGAGTATATTTGATATTGTGGTCGTTGAGTCTCTCTGAAAAAGTGTCACTTAAAATATTGTGATTTTTCATGAAAAGATATGTCTATTAAATTTTTTTTTATAGACATGAACATTGGTGAAAAGTGATATGTTATGTTTGTGTTGTAAAACAAACATTTGGGTCATATTGCCCTTATTGGACCGATGAGACTATGGTCATGGGTAATTCTATAACAAATTGAATGTTATGAAAAGGTACTTCTGAAAAGGACATATGGCAAGGTGTTTGACTCTAAAACAATGTTTGTATTTGAGAAAGTTATAAAAAGTAAAGAACAAAATATTTGTGGAAAAAGATTACTTCACAGAAGGTCTTTTCAAACTTAGTATTTTTGTTAGTTCTTACTTACTTGAATCAAATTGTTTGTGACATAAATGATTGGGACATGTCAATTACAAAACCTTACAAAAACTGATCAACTTAGAAGTTTTGCCTAACTTCTAGTGCAATAAATCAAAATGTCAAGTATGTATTGTTGAAAGGAATTTTAATACGTTAGAATTGATTTACACTGACATTTGTGATATGAAGTCAACACCATCTCATGGTAGGAAAAAATGTTTCATAAATTTTATTGACAATTGCACTACATATTGTTATGTTTATTTGCTGAATGGTAAGGATGAAGCAATAGAAACATATAGGCAATATAAAACTGAAGTTGAAAATCAGTTGGATAAAAAGATTGTCATAATTAGAAGTGGTAGATGTGGAGAATATGAATCTTCTTTTGCAGAAATATATTTGGAAAATAGAATAATCCATCAAATTACTGCACATTCTCACCTCAATCTAATGAAATTGTTGACATGAAAAAAACCGAACTTTGAAGGAAATGTTGAATGACATATTTATAAGTTCAAGTTTACCACAAAATTTGTAGGGGGTGCTATCATTATAGCAAAAGAGAACAACAAAAAGTTTGTTTGTTCAGAAAGAGAGAAACAAAAAGCTTTGTTTGTTAGTAAAGGGAGTAACAAATAAAAAAACTTTTGTTTTTTAAGAAAGGGAGCAGCAAAAAGTTTTGTTTGTTCAGGCTTTGTTGTATCCTGATAGAGAATGCTTGTCGTCCCTTAAAGTATATACAAGCAATAACTCTTGAAAGATAGTGATCTAACAATTTTCAATATAGTCTATTCCATATGAGAACTGGAAATAAGAGAACTATTCCCAAACTGGTAAAAATAGGACCTAAGACTGTAGATTGTATGTTCATTGGATATGCTACAAATGGTAAAACATGTCAATTTATGGTTCATATGTTCAAACCGTCGGATAGTTAAGTGAGGGTCTAAACGACCTTGGAATGAACCAAAGGAGAATGTACTTAATAAAGAGATTCAGAGGCATAGTAAATGTCAATGGACAAATTACTTCCTTCGAGTTTGATTTTGTAATATTTCTTCTTGAAAATGAGTCTCATAAATTCGAAGAAGTTATTCCCTCTGTGGAATCCTTTTTTTTTTTGGAAAGAGGCTGTCAATAGTAAGATAGATTCAATCTTGAGCAACCGTACTTGAGAGTTGGTTGATCTTCCTCCAGGAAATAAACTTGTGGGTTCAAAGTGGATCTAACAAAAGGAAAAGAAAGTTGATGGAACTATTGACAAATACAAAGCAAGACTTGTTGTTATAAGCTTTAGACAATAAGAAAGCCTTGATTATTTTGACACGTAATAGCCAGTAACTAGGATACATCAAGTCAGATGTTGATTGCGCTAGTTGCGGTATATGGCATTCAAATTCATCAAAATGGATGTGAAAATATTTTTCTTAAAAATGAAAAATTGGAGGAAGAAATTTACATGGAATAACCCAAGGGCTTTGTGGTTCCTGGTAAAGAAAAGAAAGTCTGTAAACTTGTTAAGTCACTTTGTGAACTAAAAACAAGCATCCGAATAATGACATGCGAAATTTGACCAAACTATGTTGGCAAATGAATTCAAGATTAATGAATGTGATAAATATTTTTACATTAAAGACATTCAAATCACAAGGTCATTATTTTTTTTTATGTTGATGACATGTTGATCATCAAAAGAGACATTTCTGACATAAATGCTACTAAGCATATGCTAGAAAGTAACTTCAATATGAAATACATTTAAGCTACTGATGTGATTGAAAAGGTACTTGACAAGTTCAAGGATTTGGATTTCAATATTGTCAAGACTCCAATAAATGTGAGATTTGTACTTCAAAAGAATGAAGGCAAAAGTGACTCACAATTGGATTGTTTTAGAGTATTGAGAAGTATGATATATATTATATATGAAGTGTACGCGATCAAAAATAGCATGAGCTATTAGTAAACTGAGTCGGTTCACGAGTAATCTCTATCAAACTCATAGGATGACAGTGAAAATAGTTTTGGAGTATTTAAAACATACTTAACAACTATTGTTTTGCATTATAACTAATATTCAACAGTATTGGAAGAATATAGTGATGCAAATTGAATCACCAGGTCAAATGAAGTAAAATCCACGAGTGGATATGTATTTACTCTTTGTGGAGGAGCAATCTCTTGGAAATCTTCCAAGCATATATGTATCACTCGCTCTACTATGAAATCTGAGCTTATCACTCTAGATAAGGCCGGTAAAGAAGTTGAATGACTCCAAAATTTCTTGAAAGATTTTTGGCCCAAACCTTTTAGCTCAAGTATGCATACACAGTGAAAGTTAATTTGCAATAGGTAGGGCATGGAGCATGATGTATAACGGAAAGTCTCGTCATATATGACGTAGACATAATATCGTTAGAGAACTACTCTTGGGACTATGATCGAGGACAAGTCATTGTGGCGGTAACTCTACCTAGAAGACTAGAGATCCCAAGATCTAGCTTCAAGGAGATCAAACAAAGTCATTAATGACGGTTCAACATTGTCAAAATATTTATTTTATGGTTCATTCTCATGATAAGACAATGTTCAGTAACAAGGCTAAAGGCATTAGGACTTTTTAATGGTTTCTAAGTTTGATACAAGGTATATCAAATCATGTATCTATGGGATAACATATTTAGAAATCACCTATGTAAGTGTGAAGTGTAAGCCGATTCAAGGAGAATTTGGTAAGGCCAGTTCTCTACGCACTTATAAACCAAGACATGTTCATGGCTTAAACTAACAAAACAATGAGAACCAAAAGCAGTTCAAGGGTTGATGTGTGACTTATGCTGTCTAGGTATACACCAAAGCTCGACGGTTCAAAGATATCAAATCTACTGATTGACCGAGTATATCTGATATATGTTCACTATGGAAAGTTCAGAGGGAAACCCACTTATCCAGATGCAATCAATCTATAATAACGAATCACACAGTTTTTCATGCATATGTTTTAACAATAGTCATTCCCTATTCATATGGGGGATTGTTGGGTTTTAAAGGTGTGAACAGGAAATGAAGGGTTCTGACTCACCTGAAGGATTGTGACTATACCGAAGGGGTTTGTGACCTTTATGAAAGGTTGTGTCCTTTCTAAAGGGTTGTGACCGTTTGAAAGGTTGTGCCTTTTCCAAAGTGTTGTGACCTTTCTGAAAGGTTGTCTTCTTTCCTAAGAGCTGTGGTAGTTACCCTTTGTTGGCTATAAATAGAGAGGCTTTCTCTCATTTTTCATCATTGAATTCTTCCCTTCTTTTGCATACATTTCTTACAAAATAAAATCGATCGATCGTGTTTGTATGTGTGATTCGTTGTTGTCATTTGAGTTAGCTAAAATTATTGAAGTTTGAGGTACCGCTACTTCTTTAATGGTTAATCTATTTTATCTTGGGAGGAATTAATCTGCAACATCGGGTACTTGAGGGGATTAAATTTCTTAAGGACACACAGTGGATTCTGTGGACTCGGATAGTTCTTTGTATTTTTTCTTTTCATCTTTTTCTATTTTTCTGATTTGCTAATCTGAATACATGAAATAACAGATACCAAACAATATGTATTCCAATTTATTTTATTAATCAAGAATGCTCCAAAGTTTATTTCTTAATCAACTTTGATTCTACTTTTCATGATCTCAGACAAACATGTATCTAAAGTTACTCTTTTTTTTAATTCAAGTCGATGAACCCATTATTATAATAATTATTTTGTTTTTGTGGTTAGGTTTTTTTACCCTCTTTGCCTTGTGTAATATATTTGTGAAACATTAGGTAGAAATTTTAACTGCATTAGAGAATCACACAGAGTTTATTTCATTATTTCAGCACATTACATAGAAAAAATAAATCCAAATAATTAATATAAATATATACTTATAAGTGAAAAATCAATTTATAGCTCCACAAACAGTTCTTGTGATCCCATTTTGATCAGTTAGAGGACTAATATCTCCCATTTTGATCATGGGTGCAGCAAAATAAGATGCAAATGCTCGAGGGATATTGCTATATTCAGTAACAATGCTATCCGTTGATCCGCCACTAAGAAGGACTTGATCTGATTGAAGAAGACCTTTTCTTTGAATCAAGTTCTTGTAGTAATTGTTATCCAGTTGATTTGGTGTAACCAAATCAAGTGGAGCTAGGTTTCCATTTTGATCTTCTTGAGGACATTAACGTCTTCTAGTGCTAGCAAATCCAGCATCGATGTCTGTTCCATTACTGTAAATCCTATCGCGGAAAAGGAAGCATTGTGCTTGACCAATTGAATATGCACCTAGAAGAAGATGATTGAAATCGTTACATCTTCTTATCTATACAAGTATATGATCGATGAAATTATTTCTTCAAAATCGCTTTCATCTATTCTTAAACATGTCAAAATCCATTCCATCTCCCAAAGAACTCATAGCTCCAGAAGTTGAATCTCCCAATCATTTTGAGTTCAATACTTCAAACCTTGCCTGAGATGCCCTCTCTTTCTACTCCAGTATGCGGAGTAAGTAAAACTGGTGAGTCAACTACTCCTACCATCGAAGTCTTACTCCCTCAAAATGTAGACCCCACAATTCAACTCCTATCTCAAATGAAAACCTCTCTTGTTCTCCCACTCTAGTTCTCACTTCTTCCTAAGATAACTCTCTTGGTGGATCTATTCATTTAAAGGCATGATCTATAGTACAACCTCATGTTGAGAAGTTATCTATTGAATCAAAAGTCTCATCCCAACCTGGCCCTATGTCGTCAACAATGTCAGAATGACTATTCGATGGAGATCTCCCAATAAAAAAGGGGACGGAGTCAAATATCCTGGTCGCAGGGAGGATTGGGTCGTGCAAAGACAATCTGATATGAAGGGAGATATTCCACCTCCGTTTTCTAAAGAAGGATAAAAATTGTCAGATCCAGTTGAACACAGCATGGTTCCTTTGTTTGATCACACTCCAGACACTTGATTACACCCAGATTTTGTTCAAGAGGACGTGGCGGGAAATGAGGATAATTTCTTCTAGTCTCGAAAAGGAAAGGTAGGCGGGGAGCAAATGAACAAGACCATGCTCCAACGGACATGGTAGCTCAGCCCTCTCTGGCATCCAAGGATTCACAACAACAATAGTTGTCTAAGAAGTTGGTTCTCGGGAAAATTTCAAGTCCCGACAAAGGAAAAGGGAAAATGATTGAATCTTCTCCCTCAAAAATTGTCAAAATCTATCCCACTTGCGGAGCTCAAAATAAGTTGTTAAATGACGCCATGGCTGCCAACAAGGCACAAACAACTTAGCACAGACGCAAGAGGAAAACCATTGCGTCTTTGAAGATAAATTAGTTCTGCCTACGGACCTAGTCGATGTGTCACAAGAGCCGAATAATAGCGCTACTGAATCTGAGGATATAGTACGAGCAGTGAACAAGATAAAAAGGTTGTATATGGAAAAAGATTAAGACACCAGAATCAAAGTCAAAGGGTGTGACGAAGAGAAAGAAGAAGGATAAAAAGAATTCTACGGAAGAGGTAGTAGAACTTGTGGAAAAAATAGTGGAACCTAGGTCTAAGTATGTGAAGGGACTTGGTTTTCCTACTAAAAAAGGGAAAGGGTGGTAAAGTTTCAACTAGGGAGGACCGAGTAACTACTGTCACGACCCGGGAGCACCCCCTAGTCGTAACCGGCGTACTCGACCTCGAAGAGGTCTAATACAAACCTCTTAGCATTCATTCATCGCATAGACACTAAAACCATAAGGAATTTAAAACTTTCTTTACCAAGAAAACATTGCATAAAAAAAATAGCAAGCGGAAGACTTTCTAGACTTTATACATGATGTCTCATAACCATCTAATACTTTAGAGTACAAAACTCGGGACCAATCCCATACACAACTTAAACAATACTTAAAAAGACATAAAAGAACATATGGGGTATTGTCCTCGAATATATGAGGACTCACCAAGTCTTCATATTCAACACTTAGAAACCTATCAAATAGCCATGACATGTCATCATCTCCAAATCCCTACACTTTAGTCAAAAAGGGAAAGGAAGGGGTTAGCACAATTAAGTACTAAGTATGGAGACCATGCAAAAACATGCCAAAAAGGACATTTTCAAGGAAGTAATGCTTTCATATCATTTGATAAAACCTTTCCTTTACAAGTATAAGAGACATAATACAAGTCAACATTAACATATAAGACCATAGCCAACCATACACATACTCAACATATGTCCA
>NW_006239766.1:0-11075 GCF_000226075.1 Solanum tuberosum
ATTTTTCTTAACTTTCTACTAGTATGTTTCTTCTTATGTTTCTTTTAATATCAAAAATAATAATTAGTAAACATCCGAAAAATATAAAAATCAAGAAAAAGACATAAAATACCTCAAAAAATTCCTGAATCGCACCAGTTACCTTAGAATATTGATACGAATAAAATATCAAAATTTCACATATTTACGTGACCACATGAAAAATTTTAAAATTTTTAATTTGTAAACGTCCGAAAAATATAAAAATCAAGAAAAAGACATAAAAACACCTAAGAAAATTCTCAAATCGCACCAGTCACCATAGAATATCAATACAAATAAAATATCAAAATTTCACATTTTTCGTGATTGCCTGAAAAATATTAAAAATATTAGGCTTAAGTCATCAGCGGACCCTTAAAGTTGTCCGCATAATTCACTTAGGCACCTCAATTAAGACTAGTACCTATTGAACACCTTTACTATCTTGAATTGATACCACTTGAACACTTTTTGCTTATGTGGTATTTTGAGGGTCATTCACTAACAAAAAGCATGTGAAAGTATCAAATTTAACATTTTTTAAATTAAAAAATTATTTCTTCTCCATTGTAGCATCTGCCATGGAGCCATATACACCTCTCTTCTTCTTCCTCATTTTTTTTTTGTCCTTTTAATTTCTCATTATTATCATCTTATATTTTCATATCTGTTAGTATCATTATCATCACATCTATTTCTTTCTCTTCTTTTGAGCAACCACCACCGTACACCGCCTCTACCATTATCGCCTCCACTTGGTTATTTTTGTTTTTTCAAATCTAGAATTGAATCTTGTCTTACTGTTGATTTATGAAAGTAAGCAAGTTTATTAATTTACAATTTAACTCTTTGCCATATTAATGTTCTTCTTCCTTGTCTCTGCCATTGCTATACCCATTTTCTTTTTCTTATTTCTGTAGTCACTTTACCTCCTCTATCACCATTGAATCTAAATTCGACATTATTGATTTATTATGAAGAAGAAAAAAAAAAGTGGTTGTTTCGATGGATATCAGGGGAAGAATTTGGGTGGGTTGGGTAACAATGTAATTATTAAAGTTTTTTAAAAAAAATTTGAATCTAAAAAATCTACCATTGTTAATTTATGATAAAGAAGAAGAAGAAGAAAAAAAGAAGTAAGAAGACGTCGAGGGCCTAAAATCCAATGGGTAGCATGGGAAAGATTTGGTGTGGGTGGGTGGACTGTTTGGGGTACAAAATTTTATTTTTTTTTAAAATATATCTTAAAATAAGTTTTGGGTCTAATGACACATGTCATAATTTAATTCGTCATTGTGCCATGTCATCGCAAGTGTATCTCACACACTTAATATTTGGCTGATTGTCAAATAAATGTCAATTCGAAGTTGTAGAGGAGTTCAATAGGTACCAGCCTTAATTGAGGTGTCCAAATGAAATATGCGGATAACTTTAAGTGGTTGTAGATGACTTAAGCAAAAATATTAATTCGTAAACGTCTGAAAAATATAAAAATCAAGAAAAAGACATAAAAACACCTCAAAAAATTCCTGAATCGAACCAGTAACCTTAGAATATCGATATCAATAAAATATCAAAAATTCACCTTTTTTCATGACTGCCCGAAAAATATCAAAAAATTTAATTCGTAAATGTCCAAAAAATATAAAAATCAATAAAATACATCAAAACACTTCAAAAAATTCATGTATCGCACCTGTCACCTTAGAATATTGATATGAATAAAATATCAAAATTTCACATTTTTTTCGTGACTGCCCAAAAAATATCATAATGAAGAAAAAGACATAAAAACACCTAAAAAATTTCCAAATCGCACCAGTCACCATAGAATATCGATACGAATAAACTATCAAATTTTCATATTTTTACGTGATTGCAAAAAAATATCAATTTTTTTTTCCGTAAATGTACGAAAAATATGAAAGTCAAGAAAAAGACATTAAAACACCTTTAAAAAAATTCAATCGCACCAGTCACTATAGAATATCGAGACGAATAGTATATCAAAATTTAACATTTTTTCGTTACAGCATGAAAAATATTAATTCGAAAACGTCCGAAAAATATAAAAATCAAGAAAAAGACATAAAATACCTCAAAAAATTCCTGAATCGCACTAGTGACCTTAGAATATCGATACGAATAGAATATCAAAATTTCACATTTTTTCGTGACTGCTCGAAAAATATCAAAAAAAATAATTTGTAAACGTCCGAAAGATATAAAAATCAATAAAAAGACATAAAAATAACTCAAAAAATTCCTGAATCGCACTAGTCACCATATAATATCGATACGAATAAAATATCAAAATTTAACAATTTTAGTGACTGCCTAGAAAATATCAAAAATGTTAATTAGTAAACGTCCGAAAAAAATAAAAATCAAGAAAAAGAAATAAAATACCGAAAAAAATACCTAAATCGCATCAGTCACCTTAGAATATCGATAAGAATAAAATATCAAAATTTCACATTTTTACGTGACCGCCTGAAAAATATCAAAAATTTTAATCTGTAAACGTCCAAAAAATAAAAAAATAAAAATAAAAGACATAAAAACACCTAAGAAAATTCCCGAATCGCACCTGTCACCATAGAATATCAATATGAATAAAAGATCAAAATTTCACATTTTTTCGTTACTTCCTGAAAAATATTTAAAATATTAATTCGTAAACGTCTGAAAAATATTAAAATCAAGAAAAAGACATAAAATACCTCAAATTTTTTGAATCGCACCAGTCACCTTAGAATATCGATACGAATGAAATATCAGAATTTCAATTTTTAACGTGACCGCCTGATAAATATCAAAAATTTTAATTTGTCAACGTCCGAAAAATATAAATATCAAGAAAAAGACATAAAAATACCTCAAAATATCCGAATCGCACCTGTCACCTTAGAATATCGATATGAATAAAATATCAAAATATCACATTTTGTCGTGACAGCCCAAAAATTATCAAAAATTTTAATTCGTAAACGTTCGAAAAATATAATAATCATGAAAAAGACATAAAACAACTCAAAAAATTCCTGAATCGCACCGGTCACCTTAGAATATTGATACTAATAGAATATCAAAATTTAACATTTTTTCGTGACTTCCCGAAAAATATAAAAATCAAGAAAAAAGACATAAAATACCTCAAAATATTCCTGAATCCCACCCGTCACCTTAGAATATCGATACAAATAAAATATCAAAACTTCACATTTTTCCCTGACTACCCAAAAAATATCAAAACTTTTAATTCGTAAACGTCCAAAAAATATAAAAATCAAGAAAAAGACATAAAAACACCTCAAAAAATTCCCGAATCGCACAAGTCACCTTAGAATATCGATACGAATAAAATGTCAAAATTTACATTTTTTCGTGAATGCCCAACAAATGTTAAAAATTTCAATTCCTATATATCAAAAAATATAAAAGTCAAGAAAAAGACATAAAAAAACATCAAAAAATTCTTGAATCGCACCATTCACCTTAGAATATCGATAAGAATAGAATATCAAAATTTTACATTTTTTCGTGATTGTTCGAAAAATATCAAAAAAATTAATTCGTAAACGTCCGAAAAGTATAAAAATCAATAAAAAGACATAAAAACACCTCCAAAAAATCGCGAATATATCGATACGAATAAAATATCAAAATTTCGCATTTTTTCGTGACTGACCGAAAAATATCAAAATTTTTAATTCTTAAACGTCCAAAAAATATATTAAAATCAAGAAAAAGAAATAAAACCAAATCAAAAAATTCCTGAATCGCACTCGTCACCTTAGAAAATCTATATAAATAAAATGTCAATATTTCACATTTTTTCGTAACAGCCCGAAAAATATCAAAAAATTTAATTCGTAAACGTCAAAAAAATATAAAAAATAAGAAAATGACATAAAAACACCTCAAATATTCTCGAATAACACCCGTCACCTTAGAATAACGATAAGTATAAAATATAAAAAAAATCACATTTTTCGTAACAGCCCAAAAAATATCAAGAGCTTTAATTCATAAACATCCGAAAAATATAAGAATCAAGAAAAACATATAAAAACACCTCAAGCAATTCCCAAATCTCACCAGTCACCATAGAATATCGATACGAATAAAGTAACAAAATTTCACATTTTTTCTTGACTACCTGAAAAAATATCAAATTTTTTTATTTGTAAACATCCCAAAAATATAAAATCAAGAAAAAGACAGAAAAACACCTCAAAAAATTCTAAATCACACCAGTCACCTTAGAATATCGATTTGAATAGAATATAAAAATTTCACATTTTTTCGTGACTGCCCAAAAATATCAAAAAATTAATTCGTAAACGTCCAAAAAATATAAAATACATAAAAACACTTCAAAAAATTCATGTATCGCACCTGTCACCCTAGAATATCAATACGAATAAAATATCAAAAATTCACATTTTTACGTTACTACCCAAAAAATTTCAAAATCAAGAAAAAGACATAAAAATACCTCAAAAAAATCCCGAATCGACCAGTCACTACACAATATTGATATGAATAAAACATCAAAAATTAACATATTTTCGTGACTGCCTAAAAAATATAAAAAATTTAATTCGTAAACGTCCGAAAAGTATAAATATCAAGAAAAATACATAAAAAATTCTCAAATCGCACCTGCCACCTTAGAATATCGATACGAATAAAATATCAAAATTTCACATTTTTTCGTGACTGACTGAAAAATATCAAATATTTTAATTCTTAAACGTCCAAAAAATATATTAAAATCAAGAAAAGGACATAAAAGCACATCAAAAAAATTCTGAATCGCACCAGTCACCTTAGAATATCTATATGAATAAAATATCAAAATTTAACATTTTTTCGTGACAGTATTAAAAATATCAAAAAATTTAATTCCTTAACGTCAGAAAAATATAAAAACCAAGAAAAAGACATAAAAACACCTCAAAAATTCTCGAATAGCACCATTCACCTTAGATTATCGATAAGAATAAAATATAAAAAACTTCACATTTTATCGTAACAGCCCGAAAAATATAAAAAGCTTTAATTCGTAAACGTCCGAATAGTATAAGAATCAAGAAAAAGAAATAAAAACACCTCAAAAAATTCCCGAATTGCACCAGTCACCATAGAGTATCGATACGAATAAAATATCAAAATTTCACATGTTTTCGTGACTGCATGAAAAAATATCAATTTTTTTTATTCGTAAACATCCCAAAAATATAAAAATCAAGAAAAAGACAGAAAAACACCTCAAAAAATTCCTAAATCGCTCCAATCACCTAACAATATCGATACGAATAAAATATCAAAATTTCACTTTTTTTATTGAGTGCCCGAAAATATAATAAAAATTAATTCTTAAACGTCCAAAAAATATAAAATTCAATAAAATACATAAAAACACTTCAAAAAATTCATGTATCGCACCTGTCACCTTAGAATATTGACATGAATAAAATATCAAAATTTCACATTTTTTCGTTACTACCCGAAAAATGTCAAAATCAAGAAAAGTACATAAAAACACCTCAAAAAATTCCCAAATCGTTCCTGTCACCATAGAATACCGATATGAATAAAACACTAAAATTTCACATTTTTTCGTGACACCCTAAAAAATACAAAAAATATTAATTCCTAAACGTCCGAGAAATATAAAATAATCAAGAATAAGTCAAGAAAATACCTCAAAAAAATCTTGAATCGCACTAGACACCATATAATATCGATACGAATAAAATATCAAACTTTCATATTTTTCGTGACTGCCTGAAAATATCAAAATATTTAATTCGTAAACGTCCAAAAAATATAAAAATCAAGAAAAAGACATAAAATTCCTCAAAAAATTCCTGAATCGCACCTGTCACCTTATAATATTATACGAATAAAATATCAAAATTTCACATTTTTACTAACCTGCATGAAAAATATCAAAAACTTTAATTTGTAAACGTCCGAAATATAAAAATAAAAGAAAAAGACACAAAAACACCTAAGAAAATTTATGAATCGTGATAGACACCTTAAAATATCGATACGAATAAAATATCAAAATTTCACTTTTTTCGTGACTGCCTGAAAAATATCAAAATTTTTAATTCGAAAACGTCCGAAAAATATAATAATAAAGAAAAAGACATAAAAACACCTCATAAAGATTTCTGAATCGCAGCTGTCACCTTAGAATATTGATACGAATAAAATATCATAATTTCACTTTTTTGTTTACTGCCCAAAAAAATATCAAAAATCTAATTCATAAACGTCTAAAAAAATATAAAAATCAAGTAAAAGATATAAAAACACCACAAAAAATTCTCGAATCACACCTGTCACCTTAGAATTTTGATACGAAGAAAATATCAAAATTTCACATTTTTTCTCACACCCCGAAAAATATCAAAAATTTTAATTCTTAAACGTCTAAAAAATATAAAAATCAAGGAAAATACATAAAATTATCTCAAAAAATTTCCGAATCGCACCAGTCACCTTAGATATCGATACGAATTGAATATCAAAATTTCATATTTTTTGTGACTGCCTAAAAATATCAATAATTTAAATTCGTAAACGTTCGAAAAATATAACAATCAAGAAAAAGACATAAAAATACCTCAAAAAATCCAGAATCTCCCCTGTCACCTTAGAATATCGATATGAATAAAATAGAAAAAATTCATATTTTGTCGTGACTGCACGAAAAATATCAAAAATTTTAAATCGTAAACGTCAAAAAAATATAAAAATCAAGAAAAGGCATAAAAACACCTCAAAAAATTCACGAATCACACCATTCACCTTAGAATATCGATATGAATAAAATATCAAATTTCCACATATTTTTCGTGACTGTCCGAAAAATATTGAAAATTTAATTAGTAAACATTCGAGAAATATAAAAATCAAGAAAGACATAAAAACACCTAAAAAATTCTCAAATCGCACCAGCCACCTTAAAATATCGATACAAATTAGATATCAAAATTTTACATTTTTCCGTATTACCCGAAAAATATCAAAAATTTTAATTCGTAAACGTTCGAAAAATATAGAAATCAAGAAAAAGATATGGAAACACCTCAAAAAATTCCAGAATCGCACTTGTTACCTTAGAATATCGGTACGAATAAAATATGAAAATTTCACATTTTTTCATGACAGCCCGAAATATATTAAAAAATTTAATTCTTAAACGTCGGAAAATTATAAAAATCAAGAAAAAGACATAAAAACACCTCTAAAAATAATCCAATCGCACCTGTCACCTTTGAATATTGATACGAATAAAATATCATAATTTCATATACTTTTGTGACATCCCAAAATATATCAAAAATTATAATTCGTAAACGTCCAAAAAATATATGAATCAATAAAATACATAAAAACACTTCAAAAAATTCATGTATCGCACCTCTTACCTTAGAATATCGATACGAATAAAACTATCAAAATTTCATATTTTTTTCGTGACTTCCCGAAAAATATCAAAATCAAGAAGAAGATATAAAAACACCTCAAAAAAATCTCGAATCGCACCAGTCACCTTAGAGTATTGATACGAATAAAATATCGAAATTACACTTTTTTTCGTGACTGCCCAAAAAAGTATCAAATTTTTTTATTTGTAAACGTCCCAAAGATATAAGAATCAAGGAAAAGACATAAAAATACCTCCAAAAATTTCTAAATCACACTAGTCACCAAAAAATTTAATTTGTAACTCCGAAGAAAATTCCCGAATCGCACTAGTCACCTTAGAATATCGATACGAATAAAATATCAATATTTCACATTTTCTTAGTGACTGTCCGTATAAATATCAAAAATTTTAATTCGGAAACGACCGAAAAATATAAATATCAAGAAAAACATATAAGAAAAGCTCATAAAATTCCTAAATCGCACTTGTCACCTTATAATATCGATACGAATAAAATATTATAATTTCATATTTTTTTCGTGAATGCCCAAAAAATATCAAAATTTTAATTCGTAAAGGTCTGAAAAATTTAAAAATCAAGAAAAAGACATAAAACCACCTCAAAAAATTCCCGAATTGCACCTATCACCTTAGAATATCGATACGAATAAAATATCAAAATTTCACATTTTTTTGTGTCGCGTGAAAAATAGTTTTTGTGACATCCCGAAAAATATCGAAAATTTAAATTCCTAAACGACCGAAAAATATAAAAATTATGAAAAAGAGATAAAAAATTCCCGAATCGCACCAGTCACCTTAGAATATCGATACGACTAGCATATCAAAATTTCAAATTTTTTTGTCACTGCCTGAAAATATTAATAATTTTAATTCGTAAACGTTCGAAAAATATAAAAAACAAGAAAAAGACCTCAAAAATTCCCAAATCGCAATTGTTACCTTATAATATCGATACAAACAAATTATCAAAATTTCACATTTTTCTCGTGACTGTCCGAAAAATATCAAAAAATTTATTCCGTAAACGTCCGAAAAATAAAAAAATCAAGAAAGAGACATAAAAACACCTCAAAAAATTCTTGAATCTCACCATTCACCTTAGAATATCGATGCGAATAAAATATCAAAATTTCATATTTATCGTGACTACCTGAGAAAAATCAAAAAAATTAATTCATAAACATACGAAAAATATAAAAATCAAGAAAAAGACATAAAAACACCTAAAACAAATTCCCAAATCGCACCAGCCACCTTAAAATATCGATTCAAATTAAATATCAAAATTACACATTTTTTCTGTATTTCCCACAAAATATCAAAAAATTTAATTCATAAACGTTAGAAAAATATAGGAATCAAGAAAAAGACATAAAAATTCCTCAAAAAATTCCCGAATCACACTTGTCACCTTAGAATATTGATACGAATAAAATATCAAAATTTCAAGAAAAAAACATAAAAACACCTCAAAACTTCTCCAATTGCACCTATCACCTTAGAATATTAGAGCCATCAATATGGGCTAGGCCCGTTGGGTCGGCCTGGCCTTACCCGTGAGTTGATAGGGCTGGGCTACCATTTTTGGATCCCATTTAAGTAAAGGGCTTTTTAGCCCGGCCTGAATAAGCCTGCCGATTTGTGGCGCTTGGGAAGTATGGATAGGGCTGGTCCGTGGGCCAAATAAAAATTAATTAAAAAATAAAAATAAAATAGATTATTAAAAATAACAAAATTAAAATTCAAAATTTGTTTAAAGTTTGAAATATTAGAATTTAAATACAAATTATGTTTATAAAATATGTACTACATAAAATAAAAATTCCTAAAATTTCTAGGGAATCATTACATAGGTTGTAGCCTATGTAATATTGTCATAGTTTTTGTGTTTTATTATGATCATTAGAGAACAATTAGGTTAATATTTCTATTTAACTATTTATGTTTTTACCTGAAAGCAAACTTATTAAATAATATAAAGATAAATTTATTTGTGGATTTAATTAACAAATAGTAACAATTACCCCATGTAATATTGTCTTGTCGATATTTATGATCATATTTTTAAATTATAATTTACCTTTAAAAATTATAAAAATAAATATACTTTTAAGAAAAGAAGGCTGGCCCGACAAACCCAGTAGCCCACGTACTTGTGGGCTGGGCCGATCATTTTTTGGCACACAGCGAAAATGGGCTAGCTCGGCCTGGCCCATTAAATTTCAAAGCATGTATGGGTTAGCCCGGATAGGGTGGTCCAGACCATATTGACAACTCTATAAAATATCGATATGAATAAAATATCAAAATTTCATATTTTTTTGCGACATCCCGAAAAGTATCAAAAATTTTAATATGTAAACATCCGAAAAATATAAAAATCAAGAATAAGACATAAAAACACCTCAAAAAATTCTTGAATCGCACCAGTCACCTTAAAATATCGATACGAATAGAATATCAGAATTTCATATTTTTTCGTGACTTCTCGAAAATATCAAAAAAATTAATTCTTAAACGTCTGAAAAATTTAAAAATAAAAAAAAGACATAAAAACACATCAAAAAATTCCTAAATCGCACTTGTCACCTTAGAATATTGATGCGAATAAAATATAATAATTTCACATTTTTTCGTGACTACCTGAAAAATATAAAAATCAAGAAAAAGACATAAAAACACCTCAAAAAATTATCGAATCGCACTTGTCACTTTAGAATATCAATACGAATAAAATATCAAAATTTCACATTTTTTCGTGACTGGCTGAAAAATATAAAAAAAAACTTAATTCTTAAAGGTCCAAAAAATATAAAAATCAAGAAAAAGACATAGAAACACCTCAAAAAATTCTCGAATCGCTCCTGTCAACTTAGAATATCGATACGAAAAATATCAAAAAATTTAATTCTTAAACGTCCGAAAAATACAAAAATCAAGGAAAAGACATAAAAATATCTCAAAAAATTCCAGAATAGCACCAGTCACCTTAGAATATCTATACGACTAGAATATCAATATTTCACATTATTTCGTGACTGACTGCAAACATCAAAAAATTTAATTAGTAAACGTTCGAAAAATATAAAAATCAAGAAAAAGAGATAAAAACACCTCAAAAAATTCTCGAATCGCTCCTGTCAACTTAGAATATCGATACTAATAGAATATCAAAATTTCAGATTTTTTCGTGAAAGCCTGAAAAATATCAAAAAATTTAATTCATAAACGTTTGATAAATATAATAATCATGAAAAAGACATAAAAACAAACTCAAAAAATTCCCGAATCGCACCAGTCACCTTAGAATATCGATACTAATAAAATATCAAAATTTCACGTTTTTTCGTGACTTCTCAAAAAATATCAAAATTTTTAATTCGTAAACGTCTGAAAAATATAAAAATCAACAAAATGACGAAAAATATAAAAATCCAGAAAAAGACATAAAAACACCTTAAAAAATTCTCGAATCGCACCTATAACTATAGAATATCGATACGAATAAACTATCAAAATTTCATAATTTTTCGTGATTGCCCAAAAAATATCAAAAAATTTAATTCATAAACGT
>NW_006239766.1:11108-37307 GCF_000226075.1 Solanum tuberosum
ATATTAAAGAAAAATACGTAAAAACACCAGTCACCTTAGAATATCGATACGAAAAAAATATCAAAATTTATATTTTTTAATGACTGCCCAAAAAATATCAAAACATATAATTCCTATACGTCAAAAAAATATAAGAGTCAAGAAAAAGACATAAAAAATTTACAAAAAATTCTAAAATAGCACCATTCACCTTAGAATATCGATACGAATAGAATATCAAAATTTCACATTTTTTCGTGATTGTCCAAATATTATCAAAATTTTGAATTCATAAACGACCGAAAAGTATAAAAATCAAGAAAAAGACATAAAAACACCTCAAAAAATTCTTGAATCTCACCTATTAACCTAGAATATTGATACGAATAAAATATCAAAAATTCGCATTTTTTCGTGACTGACCGAAAAATATCAAAAAATTTATAGAAAATGGCCAAATACCCCAAACCCATATTCGAATTTCCAACTACACACTTCAATTTCACGAGGGACCTATCACCCCCTTGAAATTTTTAAAATTGAAATTTCTATCTCCCTAAACGCTTACAAATATTAAAATATTATTTCTAATATATTTTTCATAAATATATGTACTTTTATTTATTATTCCTTTTTTTCCTAATTCTTTTTATCTCTTTTAATTTGTTTTATTCTTCATAGCAACTTGATACAACATATATGGGAAGCATCAAATTTCATCACCATTTTGAAATCATCGCCAACACTACGTCAATCATACACCACAAATCGTATTAGCAATTTCACCCACCAATTTCCACAATCAAGAATTATGTACCAAAAATATTTCAAATCAAAGCAAAATTAAGCTTGAATAAGGATACCCAATTGTTTTTCTTCGATAAACTTTGAATATTAAGAAACTTTTTCATCACATATTCAATACTCATCAGACCCATAGAAATTTTCCTCAACTCTATATTCAATACTCAATAGACCCATAGAAATTTTCCTCAACTGATTTTAATATCTGGTCATTTTTCTACAAATAAATCTAAAAAAATGTAACACCCGTTCTTTATCTTCTTCGGCCCATTGCTCTGAAAATTTGATGTAAAATCACCTATATTCTTCTCAAAATCGCCCATAAATTCTGAATATAAGCCTTTCTCGATTTCGATTCCTTTGAAATATTACCCACTCAAAATGGAGCTCGTTTGTGGCAAATCGAATTTCGAACTCAAGCTTTTGAACTATCTTTAATGGAGGTTTCAAGTTGGTGCTTCACATTTTAAATTATGAGCTTCAGTCTTCAGCCATACCGAACCTTCCAACCATCAACGAAAGCAGCTCCCAAATCAAGAATATAGATCCAATAATTTCATATGGAAGCTCATCGATTTCCATGGAGTTTCGGCTATTCTTCAAATCTAAAGATCTTAGCCATGAACTCAGACAAACTCATCATGTTTAGCTTCAAATAATTACCAACCATCTATGTTATCAACAAGTTTCAAATTTGAAGATCCAAAATACATCCATAAATTTTGGCATTGTGACCTTTAACGATTTTTGCATTGTGACCTTTAACTAGACAATAAATCAGAAAGGAAAAAGAATAAAAAAAAGTTTTTAATAAAATTTCCACCTGTCAACGCGTGGGCTTCACCGGCCAGCATAAATGTGATTGTGACGTTTTAGAGGTGTAATAATATCAAACTTAAATAGTTCAAGGGGGTGATAGGATCCCCGTAAAGTTAAAGTGTGTAGTTGGAAATCCAAATATAGGTTAGAGGGACATTTGACCATTTTCTCAAAATTTTAATTCTTAAACATCCGAAAAATATAAAATTCAAGAAAAAGATATAAAAGCACATCAAAAAATTCCTAAGTCGCACCAATCACCTTAGAATATCTATACGAATAAAATATCAAAATTTCAAAAAAATTCGTGATAGCCTGAAAAATACCAAAAATTTTAATACGTAAACATCAGAAAAATATAAAAAATAAGAAATAGACATAAAAACACCTCAAAAATTCACGAATCAACCCAGTCACCTTAGAATATCGATAAGAATAAAATATCAAAATTTCTCATTTTTTCATAACTGCCCGAAGAATATCAAAAGCTTTAATTGGTAAACGTCCGAAAAATATAAGAATAAAAAAAAAACACCTCAATAAATTCTTGAATCGCACCAGTCACCATAGAATATCGATACAAATAAAATATCAAAATTTAACATTTTTTCGTGACTACCCAAAAAAATATCAACAAATATTATTCGCATACGTCCCAAAAATATAAAAATCAAGGAAAAGACATAAAAACACCACAAAAAATTCTTGAATCGCACCAGTCACCTTAGAATATTGATACAAATGAAATATCAAAATTTCACATTATTTCGTGACTGCCTGAGAAATATCAAAAAATTTAATTCGTAAACGTCCAAAAAATATATAAATCAATAAAATACTACAAAACACTTCAAAAAATTTATGTATCACACCAGTCACCTTATAATATCGATACTAATTAAATATCAAAATTTAACATTTTTTTCGTGACTACCCGAAAAATATCATAATCAAGAAAAAGACATAAAAACACTTCAAAAAATTCCAGAATCGCACCAGTCAACATATAATATATCGATACGAATAAAATATCAAAATTTCACATTTTTCATCTTTTTTCATGACTGGTTGAAAAAATATCAAAAATTTGTATTCGTAAACGTCCCAAAAATATAAATATGAAGAAAAAGACATAAAAATACTTCAAATAATTTCTGAATCGCACCAGTCACCTTAGAATATCGATACGAATAAATTATCAAAATTTCATATTTTTACGTGACTGCCTGAAAAATATTTAAAATATTAGTTTATAAACGACCAAAAAATATAAAAATCAAGAAAAATACCTCAAAAAAATCCTAAATCGCACCAGTCACCTTAAATTATCGATACGAATGAAATATCAAAAATTCAAATTTTTTGGTGACTGCTTTAAAAATATCAAAAAAATTCATTTGTAAACGTCCGAAAAATATTAAAATCAAGAAAAAGACATAAAAACATCTGAAAAAATTCTTGAATCGCAATAGTCACAATAGAATATCGACACGAATAAAATATAAAATTTAACATTTTTTCGTTACTTCCTGAAAAATATCAAAAAATTTAATTCGTAAACATCCGAAAAATATAAAAATCAAGAAAATGACATAAAATACCTCAAAAAATTCCTGAATCGCACCAGTCACCTTAGAATATCGATACGAATAGAATATAAAATTTTCACATTTATACGTGACTGCCTGAAAATATCAAAAAATTTAATTTATAAACGTCCAAAAAATATAAAAATGAAGAAAAAGACATAAAAACACCTAAGAATATCAAAATTTAACATTTTTTCGTGACTGCCCAAAAAATTTAATTCGTAAATGTTTGAAAAATATATAAAATTCAATAAATAGACATAAAAACACATCGAAAAATTCTTATATCGCACCTATCACCATAGAATATCGATACGAATAACATCTCATAATTTCACATTTTTTCTTGAAAAATATCAAAAATTTAATTCGTAAACGTCTGAAAATTATGAAGATCAAGAAAAAGACAAAAAAACATCACAAGAAAATCCTGAATCGTACTTGTCACCTTAGAATATCAATACGAATAAAATAACAAAATTTCACATTTTTTCGTGATAGCCCGAATATTATAAAAAAATTTAATTCTTAAACGTCTGAAAAATTAAAAAATTAAGAAAAAGACATAAAAGTACCTCAAAAAATTCTCGAATCGCACATGTGACCTTAGAATACCAACACGAATAAAATATCGAAAAATTTAAATCTTAAACATTCGAAAGTATAAAAATAATGAAAAAGACATTAAAATATCTCAAAAAAATCCTGAATCGCACTAGTCACCTTAAAATATCAACATGAATTAAATAAAAAAAATTAAATTTGGTTGTAACTGCCCGAAAAGTATTAAAAATTTTAATTCGTTAACGTCCGAACAACAAAAAAATCAAGAAAAAGACGTAAAATCACCTCACAAAATTCCCCAGTCGCACCTATCACCATAGAATATCGTTACAAAGAAAATAGCAAAACTTCACAATTTTTCGTGACTGCTGGAAAAATATCATAAAATTTAATTCGTAAACGTCCGAAAAATATAGATAACAATAAAGTTCCTGAATCGTACCATTCAACTTATAATATAGATAACAATAAAATATCAAAATTTCACATTTTTTCGTAGTTGCCTGAAATATATAAAAAAATGTAATTCATAAACGTCCGAAAAGTATAAAAATCAAGAAAATGACATAAATATACCTCCAAAAATTTCTGAATCGCATCATTCAACTTAGCATATCAATAGGAATAAAATATCAAAATTTCATATTTTGACGTGACTGCCCGAAAAATATCAAAATTTTAATTCGAAAACGTCTGAAAAATATAAAAATCAAGAAAAAGACATAAAAATACCTCAAAAAATTCTGGAATCGCATTAGTCACCTTAAAATATCAAAACGAATAAAATGTCATAATTTAACATTTTTTTGTCACATCTCGAAAAATATAAAAATCAAGAAAAAGACATTCATACACCGCAAAAAATTCCCGAATTGCACCTATCACCTTATAATATTGATACGCATAAAATATCTAAAAAAATTCATGTTCTTTAGGGAATGCCCAAAAAATATCAAAAGTTTTAATTCGTAAATATCCGAAAAATATAAAAACCAAATAAAAGACATAAAAGCACATCAAAATATTCCCGAATCGCACGTGTCAACTTAGAATATCGATACGAATAAAATATTAAAATTTCACATTTTTTGTGACTTTCCGAAATATATCAAAAAAATTAATTCGTAAACGTCTGAAAAATATAAAAATCAAGAAAAAGACATGAAAGCACCACAAAAAATTCTCGAATCGTACCACACACCTTAGAATATCGATATAAATAAAATATTAAAATTTCACATTTTTTCGTGACTACCTGAAAAAATTCAAAATTTTTAATTCCTTAACATACGAAAATTATAAAAATCAAGAAAAAGACATAAAATACCTCAAAAAATTCCCGAATCGCACTAGTCACCTTGGACTATCGATATAAATAGGGTATCAAAATATCACATTTTTTCGTCAGTATTCGAAAAATATCAAAAAAAATTATTCGTTAACATCCGAAAAAATATAAAAATAAAGAAAAAGAGATAAAACACCTCAAAAAATTCTCGAATCGCTCCTATCAGCTTAGAATATCTATACAAACAAAATATAAAAAATTCAGATTTTTTCGTGATTACACGAAAAAAATAAAAATTTAGAAACACACATAAAAACACCTCAAAAAATTTCCGAATCAGACCTGTCACATTAGAATATCGATACAAATAAAATATCAAAATTTCACATTTTTCCGTCACCTCCCAAAAATTATGAAATTTTTTAATTCTTAAATATTTGAAAAATATAAAAATCAAGTAAAAGACATAAAAACACCTCAAAAAATTCCAGAATCACACCAGTAACCATAGAATATTGATACGAATAGAATATTTAAATTTCAAATTTTTCGTGACTGCCCAAAAAATATCACTATTTTAATTCGTAAACATTCGAAAAGTATAAGAATCAAGAAAAAGACATAAAAATACCTCAAAAAATTCTCAAATAGCACCTGTTACTTTTGAATATCAATACGATTAAAATTTTAAATATTTAAACGTTCGAAAAATATAAAAATCAAGAAAAAGACATTACAAAAGCTCAAAAAAATTTCTAATCGCATTAGTCACCTTAGAATATCGATAAGAATAAAATATAAAAATTTCACATTTTTTTTGTGACTGCATGAAAATTATCAAAAATTTTAATTCGTAAATGTCCGAAAAATATAAAATTCAATAAATAGATACAAAAACCCTTCAATTAATTCCCGAATCACACCTGTCACCTTAGCATATCAATCTGAATAAAATATAAAAAAAATTACATTTTTTCGTCACTGCCTGAGAAGTATCAAAAATTTTAATTCATAAATGTCCGAAAAAGATAAAAATCAAGAAAAAGAAATAAAAAACACCTGAAAAAATTCCTGAATCCCACCAGGACCTTAGAATATTGATAAGACTAAAATATCAAAATTTTACTTTTTTTCGAGACCACACAAAAATATCAAAAAATTTAATTCGTAATGCTTCGAAAAATATAAAAATCAAGAAAATGACATAATAACACGTCAAAATATTATCGAATCGCACCTGTCATCTTAGAATGTCGAAATGAATAAAATATCAAAATTTCATATTTTTTGTCACTACCCGAAAAATAACAAAAATTTTAATTCATAAAGGTCTGAAAAAAATAAAAATCAAGGAAAAGACCTTAAAATTCCTCAAACAATTCCTCCATCACACCTGTCACCTTAGAATATTGATACAAATAAAATATCAAAATTTCACTTTTTTTCGTGACAATCTTTAAAATATTCAAAAAATTTAATTCGTAAACGTCCGGATTGTGTAGAAATCAAGAAAATGATATAAAAATACCTCAAAAAATTCTCCAATCACATTAGTCACCTTAGAATATCAATATGAATAACATGTCATAATTTCACATGTTTTGGTAACAGCCCGGAAAATTTCAAAAATTCGAATTCGTAAACGTCCGAAAAATATAAGAATCAAGAAAAAGACATTGAAACATCTAAAAAAATTCACGAATCGCACCAGCCACCTTACGATATCAATACAAATAAGACATTAAAATTTCACATTTTTTCTTGACTGCCTGAAAAATATTTAAAATTTTAATTCGTAAACGTCATAAAAACATAACAATCAAGAAAAAGGCATAAAAACAATTCAAAAAAATCACGAATCATACCAGTCACCTTAGAATATCGATACTAATAAAATATAAAAATTTCACAATTTTTCTTGACTGCCAGAAAAATATCAAAAATTTAAATCGTAAACGTCCAAAAAATTTTAAAATCAAGAAAAAGACATAAAAACACCTAAAAAAATTCTCAAATTGCATCAGTCACCTTAGAATATCGATACGAATAAGATATCAAAAATTCACATATTTCCTTGACTACGATAAAATAACAAAATCTTTAATTCGTAAACGTCCGAAAGATATAAAAATCAAGAAAAAGAAATAAAAATACCTCACAAGATTCTCGAATAGCACTAGTCACCTTAGAATTTCAAAACAAATAAAATATCAAATTTTCATATTTTTTCGTGACTTCCCGAAAAATATCAAAAATATTAATTCGTAAACGTTCGAAAAATATAAAAATAAAGAAAAAGACATAAAAACACATTCTAAAAATTACCGATTAGCACCTGTCACCTTAGAATATCGATACGATTAAAATATCCAAAATTTCACATTTTTCGTGACTGCCCGAAATACATAAACAATTTTTATTCATAAGCGTCCAAAAAATACAAAAATCAAGAAAATGCATAAAAATACCTCAACAAATTCACGAATCGCACATGTCACCTTAGAGTATCGATACAAATAAAATATAAAAATTTCACTTTTTTCGTGACAGCTCGAAAAATACTTCAAAAAATTCTCGAATCGCACCAGTCAACTTAGAATATCGATACGAATGAAATATCAAAATTTCACATATTTTCGTTACTGCCCGAAAAATATACAAATCAAGAAAAATACTTTAAAACACCTCAAAAAATTCTGAATCGCACCTGTCACCTTAGAATATCGATACGATTAAAATATTAAAATTTCACATTTTTCGTGACTGCCAAAAATGTATCAAAAATTTTAATTCGCGAATCGCACATGTCACCTTAAATATCGATACAAATAAAACATAAAAATTTCACTTTTTTTCGTAACTGCCCAAAAAATATCAAAAAATTTAATTCGTAAACGTCTAAAAAATATAAAAATAAAGAAAAAGACATAAAATCACCTCAAATAAGTCCTGAATCGCACCTCTCCCCATAGAATATAGATTCAGATAAAATATCAATTTCACATTTTTTTGTAACTGTCCAAAAAATATATAAATCAAGAAAAAGACATAACAACACCTCAAAAAATTCTCTAATCGCATTAGTCACCTTAGAATATCGATAAAAATAAAATATCAAAATTTCACATTATTTCGTAACTACCAGAAAAATATCAAAAAATATAATTTGTAAACGTCCGAAAAATATGAAAATCCAGAAAACGACTTAAAAACACCTCTAAAAATATTCGAATCGCACCGGTCAACTTAGAATATCGATACGAATAAAACATCAATATTTCACATTTTTCGTGACTGCCAGAAAAATTTCAAAAATTTTAATTCGTAAACGTCCAATAAATACAAAAATCAAGAAAAATACATAAAAACACCTCCAAAAAATTCCCGACTCGCACCTATCACCTAAGAATATTGATACAAATAAAATATCAAAATTTCACATTTTTTCGTGACCTGCCCAAAAAATATCATTAATTTGAATTTGTAAAGGTCCGAAATATATAAGAATCAAGAAAAAGACAGAAAAACACTTTAAAAATTTCCTGAATTGCACCACTCACCTTAGAATATCGATACTAATATAATATCAAAACTACACATTTTTTTCGTGATTTACCAAAAAATTTCAAAAAATTTAATTCGTAAACATCCGAAAAATATAAAAATCAAGAAAAAGACAAAAAAAACAACTTAAAAAATTCTCGAATTGCACTTGTCACCTTAGAATATCGATATGAATTAAGTATAAAAATTTCATATTTTTTCGTAACCGTCCGAAAATATTAAAAATATTAAAATGAGGAATAAAAAGAGAAACACCTTAATAAATTCCCAAATCGCACCTGTCGCCTTAGAATATCGATACAAATATAATTTAAAATTTTCACTTATTTTCGTTACGGCCCGAAAAATATCAAAATTTTTAATTTGTAAACGTCCGAAAAATATAAAACTCAAGAAAAAGAAACAAGATCACCTCAAAAAATTCTCGAATAGCACCAGTGACATTAGAATATCGATACAAATATTAAAATACAACAAAAGACATTAAAACGCCAAAAAAAATTCTCGAATCGCACCAGTTACCTTTGTATATCGATACGAATAGAATATCAAAAAATTTCATTTTTTCTTTACTACCCAAAAAATATAAAAAATTTAATTCGTAAACGTCCGAAATATACTAAAATCAAGAAAAAAATATAAAGAGAACTTTAAAAATTTCCGAATCACCATAGAATATTGTTACAAATAAAATATCAAAATTTCACCATTTTTCGTGACTACCCGAAAAATATCAAAAAATTTAATTCGTAAATGTACGAAAAATATAAAAATTAAGTAAAAGACATAAAAACATCTTTAAAAAATTTCGAATCGCACTAGTTACCTTAGAATATCGATAAGAACAAAATATCAAAATTTCACATTTTTTAGTGACCACCCGGACAATATCAAAAAATTTAATTATGAAACGTCCAAAAAATATAAAAATTAAGAAAACAACATAAAGAAACCTCAAAAAATTCCTGAATCACACTAGTAACCTTTGAATATCGATTCAAATAGAATATCAAAATTTCACATTTTTTCGTGACTACCCGAAAATATAAAAAAATTAATTCGGAAAGGTCCGAAAATATTAAAATAAAAACAAGACATAAAAACACCTCAAACAATTCATATTTCCGAATTGCACCAGTTACCTTAGAATATCGATACGAATAAAATATCAAAATTTCACATTTTTTCGTGTCTGCCCGAAAAATATCAAAAATTATTCGTGTTCGTCCGAAAAATAGAAAAATACATAAAACACCTCAAAAAATTTCCAAATCACACCAGTCACCTTAGAATATCGATACGAATAAAATATCAAAATTTCAATTTTTTTCGTGACTAGCCTAAAAATAACAAAAAATTTAATTTGTAATCGTCCGAAAAATATAAAAATATGGAAAGAGACATAAAAACACCTCAAATAATTCCCGAATCTCACCTGTCTTCTTTGAATATCGATATAAATAAAATATCAAAATTTCACCTTTTTTTGTGACTGCCCAAAAAATATCAAATGTTTTAATTCGTAAACTCCCGAAAAATATAAAAATTAAGAAAATGACATAAAATCACCTCAAAAAATTCCCAAATTGCACCTGTCAGTTTAGAATATCGACACGGTTAAAACCTCAAAATTTCACATTTTTTCGTGATTGCCCAAAAAATATCAAAAAATTTATTTGTATTCGTCCGAAAAATATAAAAATCAAGAAAGAGATATAAAAACACCTAAAAATTCCTGAATTGCACCAGTCACCTTTAAATATTGATACGAATAAAATATCAAAATTTCACTTTTTTTCATTGCTGCCCAAAATATATAAAAAAAATATCTCGTAAACGTCCGAAAAATATAAAAATCAAGAAAAAGACACAAAAACACTTCAAATAAAATACCGAATCGCACTAGTCACCTTAGAATATCGATACGAATAAAATATAAATATTTCACATTTTTTCGTGACTTTCCAAAAAATATCAAAAAAATTAATTCGTAAACGTTCAAAAAATAAAAAATCAAGAAAATGACATAAAAACACCTCAAAAAATTCCCGAATCGCACTAGTTATCTTAGTATATCGATACGAATTAAATATAAAAATTTCGCATTTTTTTCGTGATTGCCAGAAAAATATTAAAGACAAGAAAAAAACATAAAAACACCTCAAAAAATTCACGATTTGCACTAGTCATGTTAGTATATTGATATGAATTAAATATATAAATTTTGCATTTTTTTCATGACTGCCCGAAAAATATCAAAAATTCTAATTCCTAAAATTTGAAAATATAAAAATCAAGAAAAAGAAATAAAAACACCAAAAAAAATTCTCGAATCTCACTTATTACCTTAGAATATCGATATGAATAAAAAACCAAAATTTCATATTATTTCGTAATTGCCCGAAAAATATCAAAATATTTAACTCGTAAACGTCTCAAAAATATAAAAAGATAAAATGGTCAAAAACCCCTCCAATCTATGGTAAGATTTTCAACTACACACTCATACTTTACGGGGTCCTATTACCCACCTGAACTATTTTATAAGGAAATAAATTTCACCCTAAAATGACGTAGTCACTCATGTGTATTGCGGTGTAACACATGCACGCGCCACGTCAGCACCACGTCAACGCCATGTCAATGCCACCTAATAAATATAATAAATGAATTATTTTTCCTACTTTTTTTTAAATATTATATTCCCCATTAGAAACCCTCCATTATCATTAAGAACATCACCATTATCAAACTCACTTCTCCTCCATTGACATTCCGGCAAGAGAAAATACGGTAAATTTTTTCCGACGAGTAAAACTGTCTATGACCAATATCTTTATCTTATTCCACACAATTTCTCTCAAAGTTCATTGCTACACATTTTACTCATGTTGGGGGTTTATGAAGGGATATACCCAAAGTAGTATATGGGCATGCCATAAATTTTGAATTCAATTTCTTTCTTTTCTTAATGTTGGTGAAAGTAGCAAACCAAATTAAAACTTTGAAATTAATCCAATTGAAAAAAATTATGATCCAATTGAATTTTTATGCCCCATTTCTAAAATACTCCAACTTGTGGTTAAATTCAAGAATGTGACATTAGAATTAACGTTTGAGAGAAGAGCTTGTGAAGGTGTTGAAAATAGAAAATTTTATGTTTGTTTGAAATGGGTTCCGGTAAAATAATTGAATTTTGAGTTCTTTATTTTATTACTTTGATTTGGGAGTAATAACTAAATTTGTTTAAAGGTTCTTTGATTATGTAAGAGACGGTTAATATGTAAAATTCCTGAAGAAATTTGTAGAGATTTGTGATGAAAAGGTGTAGGGTGAATGTGAAGAAGAAGAAGTGTGGGGCGGTTGGGTTGGGGTCTAAGGGTTTATTTATTCTATTTTAAAACAGTTCAGGGGGGTGATAGGACTCCCGTAAAGTTTAAGTGTGTAGTTGAGTATCCGATAATAGGTTGGGGTGACATTTGACCATTTTCTCAATATAAAAATAAAAAAAAGACATAAAAATACTTCAAATTTTTTTAGAATCGCACCAGTCACCTTAGAATACCGATATGAATTACATATCAAAATTTCACATTTTTTTGGGACTACTCGAAAAATATGAGAAATTTTAATTCATAAACGTCCAAAAAATATAAAAATCAAGAGAAAGATATAAAAACATCTCCGAAAATTCCCGATCGCACCTGTCACCTTAGAATAACGATACGAATAAAATATCAAAAATTCACATTTTTTCGTCACTGCCCCTAAAATATCAAAAAAATTAATTTGTAAACGTCTGAAAAATTAAAAATTAAGGAAAAGACATAAAAATTCCTGAAACGCACTAGTTACTTTAGAATATCGATACAAATTAAATATCAAAATTTTACATTTTTTTCGTGAATACTTGAAAAATATCAAAAAAATTAATTCGTAAACGTTCAAAAAATAAAAAAAATCAAGAAAAAGATATAACAACAACTAAAAAATTCCTGAATTGCACTAGTCACTTTAGATTATCGATACGAATAAAATATCAAAAAACTAATTTCGTAAATGCCTGAAAATATAAAAATCAAGAAAAAGACATAAAAACATCTCATAAAATTCTCGTTAGCACCTGTCACCATAAAATGACGATACGAATAAAATATCAAAATTTTACATTTTTTCGTGACGGCGCGAAAAATATCAAAAATTTTAATTCGTATACGTCCGGAAAATATAGATATCAAGAAAAATACATAAAAACACCTCAAAAAATTCCCGAATCATACCAATCACCTTAGAATATCGAAACGAATAAAATAACAAAGTTTCACAATTTTTCGTGTCTTCCCGAAAAATATTAAAAAGTTTAATTTGTAAATGTCCGAAAAGTATATAAACCAAGAAAAAGACTTAAAAACACCTCAAAAAATTTCCAAATCGCACCGTAATCTTAGAATATCAATACGAATAAAAGATAAAAATTTCACATTTCTTCGTGACTTCCGAAATATATCAAAAAATTTAAATCGTAATAGTCCGAAAATTATAAAAATCAAGCAAAAGACAAAAAAACACCTTACAAAATTCTCGAATCGCACCAGTTACATTAGAATATCGATACGTATAAAATATCAAATTTCTCATTTTTCGTGACTGCCTTAAAAATCTAAAAAAAATTAATTCGTAAACGTTTGAAAATATAAAAATCAAGAAAAAGACATAAAAACACCTCAAAAAATTCCCGAATCTCACCAATCAACTTTGAATTTCGATAAGAATAAGTTAACAAAACTTTACATTTTATCTTACTGTCGAAAAATATCAATAATTTTAATTCGTAAACGTCCGAAAAATGAAAAAATCAAGAAAAAGACAAAAAACACCTCAAAAAAATTCTGAATCACAACAGTCACCTTAGAATGTCGATACAAATGAAATATCAAAATTTTACATTTCGTCGAGACAACACGAAAAATATAATAAAATTTGATTCGTAAATGTCCAAACAATTTAAAAATCAAGAAAAAGACATAATAACACCTCAAAAAAATTCTGAATCGCACTAGTCACCTTAGAATATCGATACGAATAAAATATAAAAAAATTACATTTTTTGGTGACTACCCGAAAAATATCAAAAATTTTAATTCATAAACGTCTGAAAAATATAAAAATCAAGAAAAAGACAAAAAATACTTCAAAAAATTTCTAAATCGCACCTGTCACCTTAGAATATCGATACCAATAAAATAAAAAAATTCACATTTTTCATGACTGCCCAAAATTTCAACAAATTTAATTCGTTAACGTACGAAAAATATAAAAAACAAGAAAAAAACATAAAAACACCTCAAAAAAATCCTGAGTCGCACTATCACCTTAGAATGTCGATATGAATAGAATATCAAAATTTCACATTTTTCATACCTGCACGAAAAATATCAAAAATTTTAATTCGTAAAGGTCCGAAATATATATAAAAATCAAGAAAAAGACATAAAACACCTCAAAAAATTCCCGAATCGCACCTGTCACCTTAGAATAACAATACGAAAATATTTAAAAAACATTAATTCGTAAACGTCCGAAAAATATGAAAATCAAGAAAAAGATATAGAATAACCTCAAAAAATCTCGAATCGCACTAGTCACCTTAGAATATCGATACGAATAAAATATCAAAATTTCACATTTTTTTGTTTATCAAAAATTTTAATTTGTAAACGTCCAAAAAATATAAATAGTCAAGAAAAAGACATAAAAACACCTCAAAAAAATCCTGAATATCACTTGTCACCTTATAATATAGATACGTAATTAGATATCAATATTTCACATTTTTTTGTTAATTCCCAAAAAATATAATAATTTTAATTCGTAAACCTGCGAAAAATATAGAAATCAAGAAAAAGACATAAAAACACTTCAAAAAATTCTTGAATCGCACCAGTCACCTTAGAATATCGATACAAATAAAATAAAAAAATTTAACATTTTTTGACGACTACCCTGAAAATATATCAAAATTTTTAATTCATTAACGTTCGAAAAATATAAAAATCAAGAAAAACAGATAAAAACATCTCTAAAAATTCCCGAATCGCAGCTCTCACCTTAGAATATCAATATGAATAAAATATCAAAATATCATATTTTTTCGTGAATGTCCGAAAAATATATAAAATTTTAATTTATAAACTTCAGAAAAATATAAAAATCAACAAACATACATCAAAATACCTCAAAAAATTCTCGAATCGCACCAGTCACCTTAGAATATCGATACGAGTAAAATATCAAATTTCATAATTAATCATGACTGCCCCGAAAAAACACCAATAATTTTAATATGTAAACGTCCGAAAAATATCAAATTAAAGAAAAGACATCAAAACACCTCAAAAAATTATCGTGAATGCCCGAAAAATATCAAAAAATTTAGTTCGTAAACGCGCGAAAAATATCAAAACTTTAATTTGTAAATGTCCGAAAAATATAAAAATCAAGAGAAAGTTATAAAAACACACCAAAAATTTCTCGAATAGCACCAGTGACCATAGAATATCGATACGAATAGAATATTAAAATTTCACATTTTTTCGTGACTTTTCCAACAAAATATCAAACATTTTAATTCGTAGACGTCCGAAAAATATAAAGATCAAGAAAAACACATAAAAACACGTTAAAAAATTCTCGAATCGCAACTCTCACCTTAGAATATCGATATGAATAAAATATCAATATTTTACATTTTTTCGTGAATAGCCGAAAATAATAAAAAATAATAAATTGTAAACGTCTGAAAAATATAAAAATCAACAAAAACAAATCAAAACACCTCAAAAATTTCTCGAATCGCACCAGTCACCTTATTATATCTATACGAATAAAATATTAAAATTTCACATTTTTTCGTGACTAATCAAAAAATATCAAAAAATTTAATTAGTAAACATCCAAAAAGTATAAAAATCAAGAAAAAGATATAAAAACACCTTAGAAATTACCGAATCGCATTTCTCACCTTAGAATATCAATGTGTATAAAATATCAAAATTACATATTTTTTCATGAGTTCACGAAAAACATCGAAATTTTTTATTCTTTAACGTCGAAAAATATAAAAATCAAGAAAAAGACATAAGTACCTCAATAATTCCCGAATCGCACCGGTCACCTTATAATATCGATACGAATAAAATATCAAAATTTTCCCTTTTTTCGAGACTGCCCGAAAATTATCAAAAATTTTAATTAATAAACGAACGAAAAATATAAAGATCAAGAAAAAGAAATAAAAACAGCTCAAAGAATTATCGAATCGCACCTCTCACCTTAGATTATCGATACGAATAAAATATCAAAATTTCACCTTTTATCCTGATTTCCCGAAAAATATCGAAATATTTAATTCGTAAACATCCAAAAAATAAAAAATCAACAAAAAGACATAAAATCAACACAAAAAATTGTCGAATCGCACCTTTCACCGTAGAATATTGATACGAATAAAATATCGTAATTTCACATTTTTTAATGACTTCCCAAAAAATATCAAAAAATTTAATTCATAAACCTATGAAAAATATAAAAATCAACAAAAAGACGTAAAAACATTTCACAAAATTCCTGAATCGCACCTCTCACCTTAGCTTATCGATACTAAAAACATATCAAAATTTCACATTTTTTCGTGACTGGCCCAAAATATCAAAAAATTCTCGTATCGCACCAGTCACCTTATAATATTGATTCAAATAAAATATCAAAATATCACATTTTTTCTTGATTGCCCAAAAATATCAAAAAATTTAATTCGTAAACGTCCGAAAAATATAAAATTTAAAAAATGACGTAAAAATATCTCAAAAAATCTCGGATAGCACCAGTCTCCTTAGAATATTGATATGAATAAAATAAAAATATCTTATTTTTTCGTGATTACCCCGAAAAAATATTCAAATTTTTAATTCGTATACGTTCGAAAAATATCCAAATCAAGAAAAAGATATCAAAACACCTTAGAAAAATTCTTAATCGCACCTGTCACCTTAGAATTCTTAAAAAATTTAATTCGTAAACGTCCGAAAAATATAAAAATCAAGAAAAAAACTTTAAAACATCTCAAAAAATTCACGAATCGCATCTCTCACCTTAGAATATCGATATAAATAAAATATCAAAATTTCACATTTTTTTGGTGAAAGCCCGAAAAATATTTAAAAAAATTTGTAAACGTTCGATAAATATAAAGATCAAGAAAAAGACATCAAAACACCTCTAAAAATTCTTGAATCGCACCAGTCACTTTATTATATCGATAAGAATAAAATATTAAGATCTCACATTTTTTCGTGACTAATCAAAAAATATATAAAAAAATTAATTCGTAAACGTCCGAAAAGTATAAAAATCAAGAAAAAGATATAAAAACACTTTAGAAATTAACGAATTGCATCACTCACCTTAGAATATCGATGCGAATAAAATATCTAAATTTCTCCTTTTTTAGTGATTACCCGAAAAATATCTAAAATTTTAATTTATAAACGTCCGAAAATATAAGAATTAAGAAAAAGACATAAAAACACCTCAAAAAATTCACGAATCGCAACTCTCACCTTAGAATATCGATATGAATTAAATATCAAAATTTCACTTTTTTTCTTGAAATCCCAAAATATATCAAAAAATTTAATTCTTAAACATCCAAAAAATATAAAAATCAAGAAAAAGACATAAAAACATCTCAAAAATTCTCGAATCGCGCCAATCACCTTAGAATATTGATCCGAATAAAGTATTAAAATTTCTCCTTTTTTCGAGACAGCCCAAAAAATATCTAAAATTTTAATTCGTAAACGTCCGTAAAATAGAATCTCAAGAAAAAGACATAAAAACATCTCAAAGAATTACGGAATCGCACCTCTCACCTTATATTATCGATCTGAATAAAATATCCAAATTTCACATTTTTTCATGACTGCCCGAAAAATATCTAAAATTTTAATTCGTAAACATCCGAAAAAATATAAGATCAACAAAATGACATAAAAACAGCTCAAAAAATTCTCGAATCACACATGTAACCTTAGAAAATTGATATGAATAAAATATCATAATTTCACATTTATTCTTGACTCCCCGAAAAATATCAAAAATTTTAATTCGTAAACGTTCGAAAAATATTTAAATCAAGAAAAAGACGTAAAAACACCTCAAAAAATTCCTGAATCGCACCTCTAACCTTAGATTATCGATACGAATAAATTATGAAAATTTCACATTTTTAATTCGTAATTCGTAATAATTAAAATTTCACATTTCAAAAAATTTAATTCGTAAACATCCGAAAAATATAAAATCAAGAAGAATACATAAAATTACCTCAAAATATTCTCTAATCGCATCTGTCACCTTAGAATATCGATACGAATAAAATAATAAAATTTCACAATTTTTCGTGATTGCCCAAAAATATCAAAAATTTTAATTTGTAAACGTCCGATAAATATAAATATCAAGAAAAAAAACTAAACACCTCAAAAAATTCTTGAATCGCACAAATAACCTTATTATATCGATACGAATAAAATGTCAAAATTTCACATTTTTTCTTCAATGCCCAAAAAATATCAAAAAATTTCATTTGTAAACGTCCGATAAATAGAAAAATCAACAAAAAAAACAAAACACCTCAAAAAATTCTCAAATCGTACCAGTCACCTTAGAATATCGATACGAATAAAATATCAAAATTTCAAATTTTTTCGTGATAGTATAAAAAAGTCAAAACTTCCCATATAGTACCAGTCACCTTAGAATATGGATACGAATGAGATATCAAAACTTCACATTTTTTCATGACAGCCACAAAAATATCAAAAATTTAAATTCGTAAACGTTCGAAAAATAAAAAAATCAAGAAAAACATATATAAAAATACGTTAAAAAATTCGTGAATCAAACCTGTCACATTAGAATATCGATACGAATAAAATATCAAAATTTGATATTTTTCGTGACTGCCCGAAAAATATCAAAAAATTAATTCGTAAACGTCCAAAAGATATAATAATTAATAAAAAGACATACAAACACATCAAAAAATTCTCCAATAGCACCAATCGCTTTATAATATCGATACAAATAAAATATTAAAATTTTACATTCTTTCGTAATTGTCCAAAAAATATAAAAATAAAGACAGAGACATAAATTAAAACTTCACATTTTTTGGTGACTGCCCGAAAAATATCAAAATAAAGAAAAAGACATAAAAACACCTCAAAAAATTTCCAAATCGCACCTGTCACCTTAGAATATCGAAATTAATAAAATATCAAAATTTCAAATTTTTTCATGACGCTCCGAAAAATATCAAAAAAATTAATTCGTAAACGTTAAAACAATATAAAAATCAAGAAAAAGACATAAAAACACCTCCAAAATTTCTCGAATCTCAGCTGTCACTTTAGAATATCGATAACAATAAAATATCAAAATTTTACATTTTTTCGTCACTAAACATAATATATCAAAAAATTGAATTAGTCAACGTCCGATACATATAAAAATCAAGAAAAAGATTTTAAAACAACTCAAATAATTCCTGAATACCACGAGTCACCTTAGAATATCTATACAAATTAAATATCAAAATTTCACATTTTTTGTCGTTACTGCACGAAAAATATCAAAAAATTTAATTCATAAACGTCCGAAAGAATAAAAAAAATCAAGAAAAAGGTATAAAAACACCTCAACAAATTACCGAATTACACATGTCACCTTAGAATATCGAGACGAATAAAATATCAAAATTTTTGCATTTTTTCATCACTATGCAAAAGAATCAAAAAATTGAATTAGTCAACATCAGAAAATTATAAAAATCAAGGAAAAAAAATTAAAACAGCTTAAAATATTCCCGAATTCCACTAGTCACATTAGAATATCGATAAAAATAAAATAACAAAATTTCATGTTTTATCTTGACTTCTTGAAAAATATCAAAAAATTTAATTCGTAAAACGTCGAAAAAAAATTAAAAATCAAGAAAAAGACATAAAAACACCTCAAAAAATTCCCGAATCGCACATGTCACCTTAGAATATCGATACTAATAAAATATCAAAACATTATATTTTTTCGTGACTAACCGAAAAATTTCAAAAAAATTTGATTTGTAAACGTCCGAAAAATAACAAAATCAAGAAAAAGACATTAAAACACCTCAAAAAATTCCCGTATCGCAACTGTCAACTTATAATATCGATACAAATAAAATATCAAAATTTCAGTTTATATCATGACTGTTCAAAAAATATCAAAAATTTTAATTCGTAAACGTCCAAAAAATATAAAGATAAAAAAAGACACAAAAACACCTCAAAAAAATTTCGAATCGCATCAGTCACCTTAGAATATCTATACGATTAAAATTTCAAAAATACATATTTTTACGTGATTGCCCGTAAAATATCAAAAAATTTGATTCGTAAACGTCCGAAAAATATAAAAATCAAGAAAAAGACATAAAAACACCTCAACAAATACATGAATCGTACCAGTCACCTTAGAATATCGATACGAATGGAATATCAAAATTTCACAGTTTTTCGTGACTGCACGAAAAATATCAAAACTTTTAATTCGTAAACTTCCGAAAAATATAAAAATCAAGAAAATGAGATAAAAACAATTCAAAAAAATCTCGAATCGCACCAGTTACCTTAGAATATCGATACGAGTATAATATAAAAATTTCACATTTTTTTATGACTGCCAAATAATTTAATTCCCAAACGTCCGAAAAATATAAAAATCAAGAAAAACACATAAAAACACTTCATAAAATTCCTGAATCGCACCTCTCACCTTAAAATATCTATACAAATAAAATATTAAAATTTCGAACTTTTTCGTGACTGATAAAAAATTATCACAAATTTTGATTCTTAAGCGTGCAAAAAATATATGAATCAAGAAAAAGGCATCGAAACACCTCAAATAATTCTCGAAACACACCAGTCAACGTAGAATATCGATACGAATAAAATATTAAAATTTCACATTTTTCGTGTCTACTCGAAAAATATCAAAAATTTAATTCGTAAACGTCCAAAAATATAAAAATCAAGAAAAACGCAAATAATCACCTCAAAAAATTCCTGAATCGCATGTATCACCTTCGAATATTGATTCGAATAAAATATCAAAATTTGACAAATTTAGGTGACTACCCGAAAAATATAAAAAAAATTAATTCGTAAGCGTCCGAAAAGTTATCAGTCACCTTAGAATATAAAAAAAATTAATTCGAATAGCCTTAGTCACCTTAGAATATCGATACGAATAACTTATCAAAATTTCAATTTTTTTCGTGACTATTCAATAAACACCAAAATTTAAATTCGTAAACGTCCGAAAAATATAAAAATCAAGAAAAAGAAATATAAACACCTTAAAAAATTCTCGAATCACACCAGTCACCTTAGAATATCGATACGAATTAAATATTAAAATTTCACATTTTTCGTATCTACTAAAAAAATATAATAAAATTTTAATTCGTAAACGTCCGAAAAATATAAAAATCAAGAAAAAGACATAAAAAAACTCCTCAAAAAAATCTCAAATCGCAATAGTAACTTTAGAATATCGATACGAATAAAATATCAAAATTTCACATTTTTTCGTGACTGCTCGAAAAATATCAAAAATTTTAATTCGTAAACGTCTAAAAAATATAAAAATCAAGAAAAAGACATAAAAAAACTTCAAAAAAATTCCTGAATCACACGTGTCACCTAAGAATATCGATATGAATATAATATCAAAATTTCACATGAATGCCCAAAAAATATCAAAAATTTTAATTAGTAAACGTCTAAAAAATATAAAAATCAAGAAAAAGACATTAAAACAATTCAAAAAATTCATGAATCGTACTTGTCGCCTTCTAATATCGATACGAATAAAATATCAAAATTTCACATTTTTTCGTGACTGCCTGAAACATATGTAAAATTTTAATTCGTAAACGTCCGAAATATATAAGAATTAATAAAAAGACATAAAAACACCTCAAATTTTTTTTGAATCCCACATGGCACTTTCGAATATTGACACGAATAAAATATGAAAATTTGAATTCTTTTCGTGACTTCACGAAAAATATCAAAAATTATAATTCGTAAACATCTTTAAAAAATATTTTTAAAAAAAAACACAAAAACACATAAAAAAATCTCGAATCGCAGCTATAACCTTGGAATATCGATACTAATAAAATATCAAAATTACACATTTTTTCATGACTGCCCGAAGAATATCAAAAATTTAAATTTGTTAACACCTGTAAAATATAAAAATATAGAAAAAGAAATAATATTACCTTAAAAAATCTCGAATCGCAGCTGTCACTTTGGAATATCGATACGAATAATATATCAAAATTACTCATTTTTCATTACTGCCCGAAGAATTTTAAAAAATTTAATTCGTAAACACCTGAAAAATATAAAAATCTAGAAAAACAAATAAAAACACCTCAAAAAATTACCGAATCACACTAGTCACTTTAGAATATCGATACCAAAACAATGTTAAAATTTTACATTTGTTCGTGATTGCCCAAAAAATTTTAAAAAATTTAATTCATAAATGTCTAAATAATATAAAAATCAAGAAAAAGACATAAAAACACCTCAAAAAATTATCTAATCGCACCAGTCACCATAGAATATTGATACTAAAAAAATATCAAACTTTTACATTTTTGTGATTGTGTAAAAGATATCAATAATCTTAATTCATAAGCGTCCGAAAATATAAAAATAAAAAAAAATACATAAAAATAACTCAAAAAATTCCCGAATCACACAAGTCACATTAGAAAATCGATACAAATAAAATCTTAAAATTTCACATTTTTCGTGACTGCCCGAAAAATATAAAAAATTTAAATTCGTAAACGTCTGAAAAATATTAAAATCAAGAAAAGGACATTAGAGAACTTTAAAAAATTCCTGAATCGCACCAGTCACCTTAGAATATCAATATGAATAGCAGATCAAAGCTTCACATTTTTTTGTGACTCCCTGAAAATAACAAAAAATTTAATTCGTAAACGTACGAAAAATATAAAAATCAAGAAACAGACATAAAAATACCCTACAAAAAATTCTTGAATCGCACCTTTCACCTTAGAATATTTATACAAATAAAGTATCAAAATTTCACTTTTTTTTGTGACTGACCGAAAATTATCAAAAAAATTAATTCCTAAACATCCGAAAAATTCCCAAATCACACCAGTAACCTTAGAATATCAATACGAATAGACTATCAAATTATAACATTTTTTTGTGACTACACAAAAAATATCAAAAATTTTAATACGTAAACGTCCGAAAAATATAAGAATCAAGAAAAGGACATAAAAGCACCATAAAATATTCTGGAATCGCAACAGTAACCTTAGAATATCGATACGAATTAAAAATATCAAAATTTAACATTTTTTCGTGAATGCTCAAAAACTATCAAAATTTTTAATTCTTCAACTTCCGAAAAATATAAAAATCTACAAAAAGACATAAAGCACCTCTAAAAATTCTCAAATCGCAACAGTAACCTTAGAATATCGATATGAATAACATATAAAAAATTTCACATTTTTTCGTGACTACTAAAAAAATATCAAAAATTTAAATTCGTAAACGTCCGAAAAATATTAAAATCTTGAAAAATACATAAAAACACCTCAAAAATTTCCCGAATCGCACCAATAACTTTAAAATATAAATACGAATAAAATATCAAAATTTCACATTTTTTCGTAACTGCCTGAAAAATAAAAAATAATAATTTGTAAACGTCCGAAAAATATAAAAATCTAGAAAAACATATAAAAACACTTCAAAAAATTCTCGAGTGGCACCAGTCACCTTAGAATATTGATACGAATAAAATATCAAAATTTCACATTTTTTCGTGACTACCCGAAAATATCAATAAATTTAATTCGTAAACATCCTAAAAATATAAAAATCAAGAAAAAGACATAAAAACATCCCAAAAAATTCCTGAATCGCACTAGTCATCTTACAATATCGATACGAATAAAATAGAAAAATTTCACAATATTTCGTGACTACCCAAAAATATATCAAAAAATTTAATTTGTAAACGTTTGAAAATATAAAAATCAAGAAAAAGACATAAAAACATCTCAAAAAGTCCCGAATAGCACCAGTCACCTTGGAATATCGATTCGAATAAAATATCAAAATTTTACATTTTTTCGTGACTGCCCAAAATATATCAAAAATATTAGTTCGTAAAGGTCTGAAAAATATAAAAATAAAGAAAAAGACATAAAAACACATCAAAAAATTCTTGAATCGCACCAGTCACCATAGAATAATGATACGAACAGTAAAATATTAAAATTTGACATTTTTTCGTGACAGCCTAAATAATATCAAAAAAATTGATTCGTAAACGTCCGAAAAATATATAAATCAAGAAAAAGACAGAAAAACACCTAGAAAAATTCTCGAATCGCACCAATCACCTTAGAATATCGATGCAAATTAGATTTCAAAATTTGACATTTTTTCCTAGATGCCCGAAAAATTTCAAAAATATAAATTTTTAAAGGTACGAAAAATATAAAAATCTAGAAAAAGAAATAAAAACACCTTAAAATATTCCCGAATCACAACAGTCACCTTAGAATATCAATACAAATAAAATATTGAAATTTGATATTTTTTGTGACTGCCCGAAAAATATCAAAAAATTTAATTCGTAAACGTCCGAAAAAGTAAAAAATAAGAAAAAGACATAAAAATACTTCAAAAAATTTCCGAATCACACCAGTCACCTTAGAATATCGATACGAATAAAATATCAAAATATAGAATTAAAGAAAAAGACATAAAAATATCTCAGAAAATTCCCGAATCGCACTAGTCATTTTAGAGTATTGATAAGAATAGAATATCAAAATTTGACATTTTATTAATGTTTCCCGAAAAATATCAAAAATTTAAATTCCTTAACGTCTAAAAAATATAACAATCAAGAAAAAGACATTAAAACACCTCAAAAAAATTCCCGAACGCACCAGTTACCTTAGAATATCGATACGAATGAGATATCAAAATTTCACATTTTTGCGTGACTAAAAGAAAAATATAAAAATCAGAAAAAAGACATGAAAACACCTCAAAAGTTTTCTGAATCACACCAGTAACCTTAGAATATCAATAAGAATAAAATATCAAAATTTGACATTTTTTCGTGACTGGCTCAAAAATATCAAAAAATTTAATTCGTAAACGTTCGAAAAATAAAAAATAAAGAAAAAGACATAAAAACACCTGAAAAAATTACTGATTCATCCCAATCACCTTAGAATATAGATACAAATAAAATATAAAAATTTGACATTTAGTCATGATTGCCTGAAAAATATCAAAAAATTTAATTTTTTAATGTCTGAAAAATTTAAAAAATCAAGGAAAAGACACAAAAACACCTCAAAAAATTCCCGAATCGCATCTCTCACCTTAGAATATCGATACGAATAAAATATCAAAATTTCACATTTTTTTGTGACTTCCCAAAAAAATCAAAAAAATTTAATTCGTTAACGTCCGAAACATATAAAATCAATAGAAAAAGACATAAAAAGACCTCTAAAAAATATTGAATTCCACCTGCCACCTTAGAATATCGATACGAATAAAATATCAAAATTTCACATTTTTTCGTGGATGCCTGAAAAATATCAAAAAAAATTAAATTCGTAAACGTCTGAAAAATATAAAAATCAAGAAAAAGACATAAAAGCACCTCAAAAAATTCCCGAACCGCACCAGTCACCTTCGAACATCGATACAATTAAAATATCAAAATTTCACATTTTTTGTAACTGCCCGAAAAATATCAAAATTTTTAATTCGTAAACATCCAAAAAATATATAAAAATTCCTGAATCATACCAGTCACCTTAATATATCGTTACGATTAAAATAACAAAATTTCTTATTTTTTCGTAACTGCCTGAGAAATATCAAAAATTTTAATTAGTAAACTTTAGAAAAATAAAAAAATCAAAGAAAAGACATAAAAATACCTCAAAAAATTCCCGAATCGCACCTGTCACCTTAGAATATCGATACAAATAAAAAATGAAAAATTGATATTTTTCGTGGCTGCCCGAAAAATAAAATAAAAAATCGTAAACGTCCAAAAATTATAAAAATGAAGAAAGAGACATAAAAACACCTCAAAAAATATATTAATCGTACCACTCACCTTAGAATATCGATACTAATAAAATATCAAAATTTGACAATTTTTCATGACTGCAAAAAAAAACAAAAAATTTAATTCGTAAACGTCTGGAAAATATAAAAATCAAGAAAAGACATAAAAACATCTCAAAAAATACGCGAATCAGATCAGTCTCCTTAGAATATAGATACAAATAAAATATCAAAATTTGTCATTTTTTCCTGACTGCCCGAAAAATATCAAATAATTTAATTCGTAAACGTTCGAAAAATATAAAAATCA
>NW_006239766.1:37398-79092 GCF_000226075.1 Solanum tuberosum
CAAGAAAAAGACATAAAAACACCTCAAAAAATTCTCGATTCGCACTTGTTACCTTAGAATATCGATACGAATATAATATAAAATTTTCACATTTTTTTGTGACTGCATGAAAAATATCAAAAATTTTATTTCGTAAACGTCCGAAAAATATAAAAATCAAGAAAATGACAAAAAACATCTCAAAAATTTTCTGAATCGCACCAGTCACCTTTGAATATCGATACGAATGAAATATCAAAATTCACGATTTTTGTGAATGCCCAAAAAATATCAAAAAATTTAATTCGTAAACGTCCAAAAAATATATAAATCAAGAAAAAGACATAAAAACGCCTCAAAAATTCTCGAATCGCACTTGTCACCTGAGAATATCGATACTAATAAAATATCAAAATTTAACATTTGTTCGTGACTGCCATAAAAATATCAAAATATTTAATTCGTAAACGTCCAAAAAATATATAAAAAATACCTCAAAAATTTCTCATATCGCACTAGTCTAAGGCTGGCAATTGGACAGGATTTTTTCCGGTCCGGTTCCCGTACCGATAAGTCTGGTACCGGTTGAACCGGTAAGGAATCGGTCTTATAGGTAACGGAACCGGTACCGAAATGGAACCTGGTTTATTATCCAGTTGATCCGGTTCGGTAAGAACCGGTTTGGGTCCGATTCCTGTCCGGTTGATCCGGTTCAACGGTCAATTTCAATTTATTTTGTTTTTTTTTAAGTTGAACGTTAGCCGTTGGGCTGGGGCCCAAAATGGCTAAAAACAGCCACACCCCTCTCTAACCCCTTAACACTATAAATATACCCATATTTTTTCATTTAAATCACAAATTCACAAACTATTTCATTAACATCTTATAAAATCTCTTAATTTTCAATCTCTCATAAATTCATAATTATTATTTTGTGATATTGACTTGGAGTTTGGATATCGGAGATTTATTTGAAGTAAATCGGAAGCTTCAATTGGCATCTCTCAATTTCGGCTTTGGTTATACGTCTACTTTTACGTAGACGTTCAGTACATTCGTTCCAACTTTAATTTTTTATTTATTTATTAATTAAGTTATTTTATTTTATTTTGTTGTATTATCTTGCTTGTTTTTCATAATATTTAATTATTTTAAACTTGAACATGAATTTGGAAAGAAATAGTGGTAAAAAGACCAATGTCGGAAAGAAAAAATAATAGGGGAGGAGGAGGAAGTAGTTCTAGTTCTAAAAATTTGGCACCTAGATTTAGAATTAATACTAATGATTATACTCATGTTGATGAAACTTGTTTTACACGAGACTCACGACCTATTGAATTTAATTCCGAAAATATAGTAGATCATGAGACTTTAAATAGTTGTTATACTAATTTTGAGGAAGAAATAGATGATGAAGTAGAAATAAATGACGAAGATGATGAGACCCCTACTCCTACTAGTCCGACTACCGAATTACCGGAACAAGATGAAGTCCCCTCTATACCTACCTTTTCAAAGGCCGATGTATGTGTTAAAAGATCTTTAGTATGAAAATTTTTGGTACAAAATGAGGAAACAACTATTGTTACTTGCAGGAAATATAAATTGACCATGAAACATATGACTACGGGTACACAATGGGGAACGGGACGACTAAGAACGCAAATTAGACTTGATTGTAATTGGATTTTTAAAGCTAAAATAAAAGCTAGAATTACAGAATTTAAAAATCGTTGTAAAGAATGTGGACTTGAATATAGAAAAGTTCCAAAAGAAGTATGCACTAGATGGAATTCTTTATTTGAAATGCTTCAAGTTGCTTATATTTATCAAGAGCCGGTATAATTAGTTTTTAATGCTCATAATGCGGACCCGAATTTGAGAATTGGCTATGAAGATTGGGAAAATACAAAAGAACTTATTGAATTTTTAAGTGTTTTTTATAAAGCAACAAATGCTGCTTCTGGTCAATATTATCCAACTATTTCTTCTGTTTTAGTAAATATTTGTGCTATTTCATCTGAATTTGCAAAATATAAAGGAAAAGATCGATTTGAAGATTCCCTTGCTTTTATGATTGAAAAATTCAAAAAATATTTTTTCCCTATTCCTCAAATCTATTTGACTGCTACTACTTTCAACCCAAATTACAAATTAAAAGGTGTTGAAAGAATGGTTGAAAAGATTTATGCAAATTTAGAAATTAAAGATGATGAAACTCCTAGTGTTGAAGATTGTAAAAGTAGCATATATATAAAAGCTAGAGAGTTATATAATACATATAAATCTATGGAAAAAAATATTCCAATAGTTGAACCTCCATCTTGTAGGCCTAGAAGTGATGATACGGATGATTGGATGGATGATTATCTTGAGCTTGAATCATCTACTAATAATGATTTTGATTTACATTTATATTAGGCACGAGAAAATATTAGGCATGAAGAAGGACAACTTCAAGCTCCAATATTAGTATGGTGGAAGAATCGTGAAAATCAATTTCCGACCCTTGCTAGGATAGTTCGAGATGTGCTAGCGATTCAAGCATCATCGAACGCTTCGGAGCAAGCCTTTAGTGCGGCGAGATTTATGATTGGAGATCATCGATATTCATTAGCAAAGGATAGTTTGGAAATATCGGTGTTGTTTCGAGATTGGGTCAATGCCGAAAGAAGAAATACCGAACTACCACAATTAAATAGCCAAATAGAAGAAGAAATAGATGAAATGTTTGGTGATAATAGTGATGATGGCATGGAAGCAATGGAAGAAGAACGACAAATACAAGTTCCAAAAAATGTTTCTTTAGAAATTATACAAAAGTTACGAAAAGATTTTAAAAAAAGTTTCAATTGTTAGTAGTTAGTACCTAGTACAATAATTAATATTCAATACCTAGATTATGTAATCTTTGTCTCTTTCTAATATTTGTATTGTACAATTTATTTATTTGAATAAATATACGGCTATTCGCCTTGATTTTCTTTTAAAATAGTCTTTTATATTTAATCCAACTATCCAAGACATTTTACAAATTTAATTTTCAATTATTTTAATATTAGTTTAAACTTTAAACTTTAATATAAAATTGAATTTTAAGGTTTAAACTTTAAATTCAATATAAACTTTAAACTTTCAAGTCAATTTTAAACTTTAAAGTTTAAACGTAAATTCAATTGAAACTTTAAAGTTTAAAGTTTTGAATTGAAGTCTTTTAATAATATAATATTATTAATTAATAATATAATATTATATAGTAATTAAATTTAATTTAAAAAAAATACCGGTACACAATGATCTGGTAAGAATCGGTTTCGGTCCGGTCCAAACCGGTTCCTATCCGGTAACTAAGGGACCGGGTGGAACTTTTGGGAATTTTCGGTAAAACAGGTTCCGATAAGATCCGGTTCCGGTAAGTAAATCCAGTAACGTGTCCCGGTTCCGGTAAAATCGATCTTGTTGATCCGATCCTGTCCAATTGTCAGCCTTACACTAGTCACCTTTGAATATTGATAAGAATAAAATATCAAAATTACATATTTTTTCGTGACAGCCAAAAAAATATAAAAAATTTGAATTCGTAAACGTACGAAAAAATTTAAAAATCCAGAAAAAGACATAAAACCACCTCAAAAAATTCCCGAATCGCACAAGTCTCTTTAGAATATTGATACAAATAAAATATCAAAATTTCATATTTTTTTGTGATTGACGAAAAATATAAAAATCAAGAAAAAGACATAAAAACACGTCAAAAAATTCCCAAATCGCACCACTCACTTTAGAATATCGATACCAAAAGAAATCAAAATTTCACATTTTTTCGTGACTATCTGAAAAATAACAAAAATCTTAGTTCGTAAATGTCCGAAAAATTTAAAAATCAAGAAAGAGACATAAAAACACCTACAAAAAATTTTCTGAATCGCACCAGTCACCTTAGAATATTGAGACGAATAAAATATCATAATATCACATTTTTTCGTGACTGCCAGAAAAATTTGAAAATTTTAATTCGTAAACGTCCGAAAAATATAAAAATCAAGAAAAAGACATAAAAACACCTCAAAAAATTTTTGAATCGCACCTATCACCTTAAGATATCGATATGAATAAAATATCAACATTTCACATTATTTCGTGACAGTCCAAAAAATATAACAATCTAGAAAAAGACATAAAAACATTTCATCAAATTCACGAATACAACTAGTCACCTTAAAATATCGATATGAAAAATAACAAAATTTCACATTTTTTCATTGCTGCTCAAAAAATATCAAATATTTCAATTCGTAAACATCCGAAAAATATAAAAATTAAGAAAAAGACATAAAAACACCTCAAAAAATTCCCGAATTGCTCTTGTCACCCTAGAATATCGATACGAATAGAATATCAAAAATTTACAATTTTTTGTGACCGTCCATAAAATATTTTGCAAAAAAAATTCGGAAACATCCAAAAAAATAAAAATTGAGAAAAGGACATAAAAACACCACAAAAAATTTCTGAATCGCACTTGTCACCTTATAATATCGATACGAACAAAAATATCAAAATTTCACATTTTTTCGTGACTGCAAAAAAAATATCAAATATTTTAATTAGTAAACGTCCGAAAATATAAAAATCAAGAAAAAGACATAAAAACACCTCAACAATGCACGAATCGCACCAGTTACCTTAAAAAATCGATACGAATAGAATATCAAAATTTTAGATTTTTTTCTGACTGCCTGAAAATTATCAAATATTTTAATTCGTAAATGTCCGAAAAATATAAAAATCAAGAAAAAGAAATAAAAACACCTCAAAAAATTCATGTACCACACCTGTCACCTTAGGATATCGATACAAAAAAATATCAAAATTTCACATTTTTTCGTGACTGTCCAAAAAATATCAAATATTTTAATTTGTAACCGTACGAAAAATATAAAAATTTATAAAAAGACATAGAAACAACTCAAAAAATTCCCGAATCGCACCAGTCACCTTAGAATATCGATACGAATAGAATATCAAAATTTCAAATTTTTTTGTGACTGTCCGAAAAATATCAAAAAATTTATTTCGTAAACATAAAAAAAATGTAAAAATCAAGAAAAAAACATAAAGACACCTAAAAAAATTTACGAATCGCACTTGTCAACTGAGAATATCGATACGAATAAAATGTAAAAATTTCACATTTTTACGTGACTGCCATAAAATATCAAAAAAATTAATTTCTAAACGTCCGAAAAATATAAAAATCATGAAAAAGACATAAAAACACCTCAAAAAATTCACGCATCGCACCAGTCACCTTATAATGTCGATACGAATAAAATATCAAAAATTCATATTTTTTCGTGACTGCCGGAAAAATATCAAAAATTTTAATTCGTAAACGTCTGAAAAATATAAAGGACAAGAAAAGACACAAAAACTCCTCAAAAAATTCTCGAATCACAGTTGTCACCTTAGAATATCGATACGAATAACATATTAAAATTTAACATTTGTTCGTGACTCCCATATGAATTTCTAAAATTTTAATTCGTAAACGTCTGAAAAATATAAAAATCAATAAAAGGAGATAAAACTCTTCAAAAAATTCCTGAATCGCACCTGTCACTTTAGAATATCTATACGAACAAAATATCAAAATTTCAATTTTTTTCGACACTGATCGAAAAATATCAAAAGTTTTGATTTGTAAACGTCCAAAAATATAAGAATTAAGAAAAAGACATGAAAACATCTCAAAAAATCCCGAATCGCAGCTCTAACCTTAGAATATCGATTTGAATAAAATAATAAAATTTCACATTTTTTCTTAAATGCTCGAAAAATATAAAGAATATTAATTCGTAAAAGTTCGAAAAATATAAAGATCAAGAAAAAGACATCAAACCACCTCATAAAATTCTCAAATCACACCAGTCACCTTAGAATATCAATACGATTAAAATATTCAAATTTCACATTTTTTCGTGTCTATTCAAAAAATATCAAAAAATTTAATTCGTAAACGTCCAAAAAATATAAGAATCAAGAAAAAGACATAAAATCACCTCAAAAAATTCCCTAATCGCATATGTCTCCTTCGAATATTGATTCGAATAAAATATCAAAATTTGACAATTTTCCGTGACAGCCTGAAAAGAAAAAAAAAAAACTAATTCGTAAACGTCCGAAAAAATAAAAAAATCAAGAAAAAGATAAAAAACCATCTCAAAAAAATTTCGAATTGCATCAGTCACCTGAGAATATCGATACAAATAAGATATCAAAATTTTAAATTTTTTCATGACTGTATGAAAAATATATATATAAAAAAAAGACATAAAAACATCTCAAAAAATTTCTGAATCGCATCAGTCACCTTAGAATATCAATACGATTAAAATATCAAAATTTCACATTTTTTCGTTGACTGCCCGAAAAATATCAAAAAATTTAATTCGTAAATGTCCAAAATATATATAAATCAAGAAAAAGATTAAAAAAAAACCTCAAAAAGTTCCTAAATCGCAGCAATCACCTTAGAATATCGATACGAATAGCATATCAAAATTTCAAATAGTTTCGTCTCTGCCGAAAAATATCAAAAATTTTAATTCGAAAATGTCCGAAAAATATATAAATCAAGAAAAAGACATAAAAACACTTCAAAAAAATTCTGAATCGCACCAGTAACCTTAGAATATCAATACGAATATAATATCAAAATTACACATTTTTTTGTGACTGCCCGAATAATATCAAAAATTTTAATTTGTAAACTTCTGAAAAATATAAAAATCAATAAAAAGATATAAAAACACTTTAAAAAATTCCTGAATCGCACATGTCACCTTAAAATATCTATACAAATAAAATATCAAAATTTCAAATTTTGTCGTGACTGATAAAAATATATTATAAGAATCAAGAAAAAGACATAAAAAGATCTCAAAAAATATCTGAATTGCAGCTCCCACCTTAGAATATCAATATTAGTACAATATCAAAATTTCACATTTTTTTGTAAATGCCCAAAAAATATTAAAAAATCAATTCGTAAACGTCCGAAAAATATAAAAATCAAGAAAAAGACATCAAAACACCTCAAAAAATTTGTGAATCCCACCAGTCTCCTTAGAATATCGATACGAATAAAATAATAAAATTTCACATTTTTTCGTGTCTACTCGAATATTATCAAAAATTTTAATTCGTAAACGTCCGAAAAATATAAAATAAAGAAAAAGACATAAAATCACCTCAGAAAATTCACGAATCGCACCTGTCACCTTCGAATATTTATACGAATGAAATATCAAAAATTGACAATTTTTTGTGACTTCCCGAAAAATATAAAAATAATTAGTTCGTAAACGTCCAAAAAAATATAAAAATCTAGAATCGCGGTTGCCACCTTAGAATATCGATACGGTTAACATATCAAAATTTCACATTTTTTCATGACTGCCCGAATAATATTAAAATTTTTAATTCGTAAACACACGAAAAATATAAAAATCTAGAAAAAGACATAAAAACACCTCAAAAAATCTCGAATCACAGCTGTCACCTTGGAATATCGATACGAATAAAATATCAAATCTATACATTTTTTCTTGACTACTCGAAGAATATTAAAAATTTTAATTCGTAAACGCCTGACAAATATAAAAATCAAGAAAAAGACATAAAAACACATCAAAAAATTGCCAAATCACACTAGCCACTTTAGAATATCGATACAAAAAAAATGTTAAAATTTGATATTTTTCGTGATTGCTCGTAAGATATCAAAAAAATTAATTCTTAAATTTTTTAAAAATATAAAAATCAAGAAAAAGACATAATAACACCACAAAAAATTCTCGAATCGCACCAGTCAACTAGGAATATTGATACTAAAAAAATATCAAAATTTTATATATTTTGTGATTGCCTGAAAAATATCAATAATCTTAATTCATAAACGTCCCGAATCACACAAGTCACTTTAGAATATCAATACAAATAAATTATTAAAATTTCAATTTTTTCGTGACTGCCCAAAAAAATTCAAAAATCTTAATTCGTAAACGTCTGAAAAATATTAAAATCAAGAAAAGGACATTAGAGCACCTTAAAAAATTCACGAATCGCACCAGTCACTTTAGAATATCAATACGAATATGATATCAAAGCTTCACTTTTTTTTGTGACTGCCCAAAAATATCAAAAAATTTAATTCGTAAGCGTACGAAAAATATAAAAATCAAGTAACAGACATAAAAACATCTCAAAAAATTCTCGAATCGCACCTTTTACCTGCTAATATCGATACGAATAAAATATCAAAATTTCATATTTTTTCGTGACAGCCCAAAAAATATCAAAAAATTTAATTCCTAACCATCAAAAAAATATAAAAATCAAGAAAAACACATATAAACACCTCACAAAATTCCCAAATCACTCCAATCACCTTAGAATATCAATACAAATTGAATATCAAATTTTGACATTTTTTGGTGACTGATAAAAAAATATCAAAACTTTTAATTCATAAACGTCCGAAAAATATAAAAATCAACCAAAAGACATAAAAACACCTACAAAAATTCTGGAATCGCAACAGTAACCTTAGAATATCGATACGAATAAAATATAAAAATTTCACATTTTTTCATAACTAGTTAACTTAGAATATCGATACGAACAAAATATCAAAATTTCACCTTTTTTCGTGAAAGCTTGAAAAATATCAATAAAATTTAATTCGTGAACGTCTGAAAAATATAAAAATCAAGAACAAAAACATAAAAACACCTTAAAAAATTCCCAAATCGCACCAGTCACCTTAGAATATCGATACGAATAGGATATCAAAATTTGACATTTTTTCGTGATAGCCTGAGAAATATCAAAAAATTTAATTCATAAATGTCCGAAAAAATATAAAAATCAAGAAGAAGACATAAAAACACCTCAAAAAATTCCAAAATAACACTAGTTACCTTAGAATATTGATACGAATAAAATATCAAAATTTTACATTTTTCCTGACTGCCTGGAAAATATCAAAAATTTGAATTCTTAAACGTTCGAAAAATAAAGAAGTCAATAAAAAGACATTAAAATATAAAAATTTATCATTTTTTCGTGACTGCCCAAAAACTATCAAAAATTTTAATTCGTAACGTCCAAAAAGTATAAAAATCAAGAAAAACCCATAAAAACACATAAAAAAATTCCCGAATCGCACCTGCCACCTTAGAATATCGATAAGAATAAAATATCAACATTTCAGATTTTTTCTTAAATGCCCGTGAAATATCAAAAAATTTAATCAATAAATGTACAAAGAATATGAAATCAAGCAAAAAAAACATAAAAACACCTCAAAAAATTCATGAATCGCACTAGTCACCAAAGAATATCGATATGAATAGTATATCAAAATTTCTCAATTTTTTCGTGACTTCCTTAAAAATATCCAAAAATTTAATTCGTTAAAATCTGAAAATTTTAAAATCTAGAAAAAGATATAAAAACACCTCAAAAAATTCTCGAATTGCACCATTCATCTTAGAATATCGATACGAATAGAATATCAAAATTTCACATTTTTTCGTGACTATCCGAAAAATATCAAAATTTTTATTTCGTATACGTCCGAAAAATATAAAAATCATGAAAAAGACATAAAAACACCTAGAAAAATTCCCGAATCACACCTAACACCTTAGAATATCGATACGAATAAATTATCAAAATCTTACATTTTTTAGTGACTGCCCGAAAAATAACAAAAAATTTAATTCGTAAACGTCCAAAAAATATAAGAATCAAGAAAAACACATAAAAACATCTCAAACAATTCCAGAATCACACCTGTCACTTCAGAATATCTATGCGAATAAAATATTAAAATTTCACATTTTTTCGTTACTGTCTGGAAAATAACAAAAATTTTAATTTGTAACTGTCCGAAAAATATAAAAATAAAAAAGGCATAAAAACATCTCAAAATATTCTCGAATCACACCAGTCACCTTAAAATAACGATACGAATAAAGTATCGAAATTTGACATTTTTTCGTGAATGCACGAAAAATAGGAAAAATTTTAATTCGTAAACGTCCGAAAAATATAAAAATCAAGATAAAGACATTATAATACCTCAACCAACTGCCGAATCACGCCTGTCACTTCTGAATATGGATACGAATAAAATATTAAAATTTCACATTTTTACATGACTGCCCTAAATATATCAAAAATTTTAATTCGTAATTGTTCGAAAAATATAAAAATCAAGAAAAAGAGATAAAACACCTCAAAATATTCCCGAATCGCACCAGTGACTTAGAATATCGATACAAATAAATATCAAAATCATACATTTTTTTGGGACAGCCCAAAAAATATCAAAAACTTTAATTCGTACGCGTCAAAAAAATATATAAATCAAGAAAAAGACATAAAAACACCTCAAAAAATTCTCGAATTGCATCTGTCACCTTAGAATATTGATACGAATCAAATACAAAAATTCCCGAATCGCACTAGTCACTTAGAATATCGAGAAGAAAAAATAATAAAATTTGACATTTTTTCGTGACTGCCCGAAAAATATCAAAAATTTTAATCGATAAACGTACGAAAAATATAATAATCAAGAAAAACACAAAAAAAACACCCCAAAAAATCTCTGAATCACACTAGGCTCCTTAGAATATCGATACGAATATAATATCAAAATTTGTCATTTTTTCGTGATTCCCAGAAAAATATGAAAATCAAGAAAAAGAAATAAAAACACCTCAAAAAATTTCGTATCGCATTAGTCACCTTAGAATATCGATACGAATTTTTTTTCAAAATTTCACATTTTTTCGTTTTTTTATGAAAAATTTCCAAAATTTTATTTCATAAACATCCGATAAATAAAAAAAACATGAAAAAGACACCAAAAAAACTCGAAAAATTACTGAATCGCACCTGTCACATTAAGATATTGATACGAATAAAATATCAAAATTTGAAATGTTTTCGTGACTGTACGAAAAATATAAAAATCTAGAAAAGACATAAAATTCTCGAATGCACCTAGCCACCTTAGAATGTCGATACGAAAAAATATCAAAATTTCACATTTCTTCATGACTGCTCAAAAAATATCAAATATTTTAATTTCGTAAACGTCCGAAAAATATAAAAATTAAGAAAAAGACATAAAAACTCCTCAAAAAATTCCCGAATTGCACTTGTCACCTTGTAATATCGATATGAATAGAATATCAAAATTTCATAATTTTTTGTGAATGTCTGAAAAATATCCAAAAATTTAATTTGTAAACGTCCGAAAAATATAAAAATCGAGAAAAAGACATAAAAAGACCTCAAAAATTCGCGAATAGCACAAGTCACGATACGAATAAAATATCAATAATTCTAAGTTTTTAATGACTACCCGAAAAATATCAAAAAATTTAATTCCTAAACGTCAAAAAAATAAAGAAATCAAGAAAAAGACATCAAAACACCTCAAAAAATTCTCGAATCGCACCATTGACTTTAAAATATACATACGAATAAAATATCAAAATTTGTCACTTTTTCGTGACTGCCCAAAAAATATAAACATAAAGAATAAGACATGAAAACACCTCAAAAAATTCTCGAATCACACCAGTCACCTTAGAATATCAATACGAAAAGGATATCTAAATTTTACATTTTTTCGTGAATTTCCAAAAAATATAAAAACAATTAATTCGTAAGCGTCAGAAAAATATAAAAATCAAGAAGAAAACATAAAAACACCTCAAAGTATTCACGAATCACACCAGTCACCTTACAATATCGATACGAAAAAATACCTAAATATGTCATTTTTCGTGGCTGGCCGAAAAATATCAAATAATTTAATTCATAAACATCCGAAAAATATTAAAATCAAGAAAAATACATAGAACTTGATCAAAATATTACTGAATCGCATCTGTCACCTTCGAATATCAATATGAATAAAATATCTAAATTTCACATTTTTTCGTGATTGCCACAAAAATATCAAAAAATTTAATTCGTAAACGTCCGAAAAATATAAAAATAAAGAATAAAACATGAAAACACCATAAATAAATCTCGAATTGCACCAGACTACTTAGTATATCGAAACGAATAAAATAACAAAATTTCACATTTTTCGTGGGTGCCCTAAAAATATCAAAATCATGAAAAAGACATAAAAACACCTCTAAAAATTCTCGAATTGCACCTGCCACCTTAGAATAACAATACAAATAAAATATCAAAATTTCAAATTTTTTCGCGATTGCCTGAAAAATATCAAAAATATTAATTTGTAAACATCTGAAAAATATAAAATTCAAGAAAAAGACATAAAAACACCTCAAAAAATTTCCGACTCACACCAGTTATCTTAGAGTATCAATACGAATAAAATGTCATAATTGAAATTTTTTCGAGACTGATATCAAAAGTTTAAATTCTTAAACTTCCAAACAAATATAGAAATCAAGATAAAAAGACATAAAACACCTCAAAAAATTCTCGAATCGCACCTGGCACACTAGAATATCGATACGAATTAAATATCAAAATTTCACATTTTTTCGTGACTACCCCAAAAATATCAAAAAATTTAAATCGTAAACGTTCGAAATATATAAAAATCAAAAAAATAACATAGAGGCATCTGTAAAAATTCCGAAATTGAACCTGTCACCTTAGAATATCTATTCGAATAAAATATTAAAATTTCACATTTTTTCGTGACTATCCGAAAAATATCAAAAAATTTAATTCGTAAACGTTTGAAAAATATAAAAATCAAGAACAAGACATAAAACACTTCAAAAAAAATTGGAATTGCACCGGTCATCTTATAATATCGATACAAATAGAATATCAAAATTTGACCTTTTTTCGTGACTACCCCAAAAATATCATAATTTTATTTCGTAAATGTCCAAAAAATATAAAAATTAAGAAAAAGATATAGAATCACCTCAAAAAAAGCTCGAATCGCACCTGTCACCTTAGAATATCGATACAATATAAAATATCAAAATTTGACATTATTCCGTTACTGCCCAACAAATATAAAAAAAATTAATTCATAAACGTCCATAAAAATATAAAAATCAAGAAAAAAAATATAAAAACACCTCAAAAAAATCTCGAATTGCACCGGTCACCTAAGAATATCGATACGAATCAAACATTAAAATTTCACATTTGTCGTGATTGTCCAAAAAATATCAATAATTTTAAATCGTAAACGTACGAAAAATATCAAAATCAAGAAAAAGACATAAAAACACCTCAAAAAAATCTCGAATTGCACATGTAACCTTAGAATATAGACATGAATTAAATATCAAAATTTCACATTTTTTCTTGCGTTCTTGAAAAATATAAAAAATTTTAATTCGTAAATGTTTGAAAAATATAAGATTCAAGAAAAAGATATAAAACAACCTCAAAAAATTCTCGAATCGCACCTTTCACTTTAGAATATCGAAACTATTAAAATATTAAAATTTGACATTTTTTCATGACGGCGCAAAAAATATCAAAAAATTTAATTCGTAAACGTTTGAAAAATTTAAAATTCAAGAAAAAGACATAAAAACCACCCCAAAAAAATCTCGAATTGCACCAGTCACCTTAGAATATCAATACGAATGAAATGCCAAAATTGACATTTTTTCTTGACTTCCCCAAAGATATCAAAAGTTTTAATTCGTTAACGTTCGAAAAATAAATAAATCAAGAAAAAGACGTAAAACACCTCAAAAAATTCCTGAATCACCTGTCACCTTAGAATATAGATACGAATTAAATATCAAAATTTCACATTTTTTTGTGACTGCCCGAAAAATATCAAAAAATTTAAATCATAAACGTATGAAAAGTACAAAAATAAAAAAAATAACATAAAAACACCTCTAAAAATTTGCAAATTGCACCCGTCACCTTAGAATATCGATTCGAATAAAATGTCAAAATTTCACATTTTTTCGTGACTTCCCGAAAAATATCAATAATTTTAATTTTTAAATGTCCAAAAAATATAAAAATAAAGAACAAAACATAAAAACACCTCAAAAAGTTCCTGAATCGTACCAGTCACCTTAGAATATCGAAACGAATAGAATATCAAAATTTCACATTTTATCGTATTTTCCCAAAAAAATAAAAAAAAATTGTAATCATCCGAAAAATATAAAAATCAAGAAAAAGATATAAAAAGACCTCAAAAAATTTCATAATCGTACTAGTCACCTTAGAATATTGATACGAATAAAATATATAAATTTTGTATTTTTTTATGTCTGACGAAAAATATAAAAATCAAGAAAAAGACATAAAGACACGTCAAAAAATTATCAAATCGCACAACTCACTTTAGAATATCGATGCCAATAAGAATCTAAATTTCACATTTTTTCGTGACTGCCTGAAAAATTACAAAAATCATAGTTCGTAAACGTCCGAAAAATTTTAAAATCAGGAAAAAGACATAAAGACATCTCAAAAAATTTCTGAATCGCACCAGTCACCTTAGAATATTAAGACGAATAAAATATCATAATTTCACATTTTTTCGTGACTGTTCGAAAAATATAAAAATCTAGAAAAAGTCTTAAAAAACACCTCATAAAATTCTCGAATCCAATTAGTCACCTTAGAATATCGATATGAAAAATATCAAAATTTCACATTTTATCGTGACTGGTCAAAAAATATCAAATATTTTAATTCATTAACGTCCGTAAAATGTAAAAATTAAGAAAAGGACATAAAATATCAAAATTTCACAATTTTTTGTGATTGTCCGTAAAAAATCGAGAAATTTATTTCCTAAACGTTCCAAAAAAATAACAATCGAGAAAAAGACATAAAAACACCTCAAAAAATTTCCGAATCACACTTGTCAACTTAGAATATCGATACGAATAAAATATCAAAAATTGTAAATAATAAACGTCCGAAAAATTTAAAAATCAAGAAAAAGACGTAAAAACATCTCATAAATTCACGAATCGCACCAGTCACCTTAGAAAATTAATATGAATAAAATATTAAAATTTCAGATTTTATCGTGACTGCCTGAAAAATATCAAATATTTTAATTCAAAAATGTCTGAAAAATATCAAAATCAAGAAAAAGACATAAAAACAATTCAAAAATTTATGTATCGCACCTGTCACCTTTGAATATCGACAAGAAAAAAAAATCAAAATTTCACATTTTTTCGGGACTACCCAAAAAATATAAAAAATTTGAATTTGTATCTTTCCGAAAAAATATAAATATTAAGGAAAAGACATAAAAACATCTCTAAAAGTTCCCTAATGGCACCAGTCTCCTTAGAATATCGAAACGAATAGAATACCAAAATTTCTTTATTTTTAAGTGACTGTCCGAAAATTATCAAAAAATTTAATTCGTAAACGTCCAAAAAATGTTAAAATCAAGAAAAAGACATAAAAACGACTAAAAAAAATTCTGAATCGCACTTGTCACATGAGAATATCAATACGAATAAAATGTCAAAATTTCACATTTTTATGTGACTGCCATAAAATATAAAAAAATTAATTTTTAAACGTCCGAAAAATATAAAAATCAAGAAAAAGATATAAAAACACGTCAAAAAATTCCTCAATCGCACCAGTCACCTTAGAATATCGATACGAATAAAATATCAAATTTTCACATTTTTTCGTGCCTTCCCAAAAAATATCAAAAAATTTAATTCATAAACCTCCGAAAAATATAAAAATTAAGAAAAAGACATAAAACTACCTCAAAAATTCCCGTATCGCACCAGTAACTTTAGAATATCAACACGAATAGAATATCAAAATTTACATTTTTTCGTGACAGCCCGAAAAATATCAAAAATTTTAATTCGTAAACGTCCGAAAAATATAAAAGTCAAGAAAAAAACATAAAAAACCCTCAAAAACTTCTCAAATCGCACTTGTTACCTAAGAATATCGATACTAAGAAAATATCAAAATTTGACATTTTTTCGAGAATGCCATAAAAATTTCAATAATTCTAATTTGGAAACGTTTCAAAAATATAAAAATCAAGAAAAAGACATAAAAAACCTCTAAAAAATATCAAAATTGCAGTAATCACCTTAGAATATCTATGTGAATGGAATATCAATTTTTTTGATTTTTTCATTACTGGCCGAAAAATATCATAAATGTTAATTCGTAAACATTCGAGAAATATAAAAATCAAGAAAAATACATAAAAACACATCAAAAAATTCCCTAATCGCACAAGTCATCTTAGAATATCGATATGAATAAAATATCAAAATTTTACATTTTTTGGACTGACCAAAAAATATCAAAAATTTTAATTCGTAAACGTCTGGAAAAATATAAAAATCAAGAAAAAGACATTAAAATACCTCAAAAAATTTCAAATCGCAGGTGCCACCTGGAATATCGATACGTATAAAATATCAAAATTACACATTTTTTCATGCATGCTCGAAGAATATCAAAAAATTTAATTCGTAAACGCCTGAAAAATATAAAAATTTAGAAAAAGACATAAAAACACTTCAAAAAATTTCGAATCGCCGTTGTCACCTAGGAATATCGATACGAAGAAAATATCAAATTTTCTCACTTTTTCATGACTGCTCGAAGAAGATCAAAAAATTTAATTCGTAAACGCCTGAAAAATATAAAAATTTAGAAAAATACATAAAAACACTTAAAAAAACTCGAATCGCAGTTGTCACCTAAGAATATCGATACGAATAAAATATCAAAATTACACATTTTTTCATTACTGCCCGAAGAATATCAAAAAATTTAATTCGTAAATGCCTGAAAAATATTTTTTTTAAAAAAAGACATAAAAACACGTCAAAAAATTCACGAATCACACTAGTCACTTTAGGATATCGATACGAAAAAAATGTTAATATTTGACATTTTTTCGTGATTTTCCAAAAAATATCAAAAAATTTAATTTGTAAATGTCTAAAAAATATAAAAATCAAGAAGAAAACATAAAAATAACTCAAAAAATTCCCAAATAGCACCAGTCACCTTAGAATATTGATACGAATAAAATATAAAAATTTCACAGTTATTAGTGACTGCCCGAAAAAATATTAAAAAATCTAATTCGTAAACGTCTGAAAATAAAAAAATCAAGAAAAAGACAGAAAAACACCTCGAAAAATTCCCGAATCGCACAAGTCACTTTAGAATATTGATACGAATAAGAAATTAAAATTTCACATTTTTTCGTGACCGCCCAAAAAATATAAAAAATAATAATTCGTAAACGTCCGAAAAATATAAAAATCAAGAAAAAGACATAAAACACATCAAAAAATTCACAAATAGCACCAGTCACCTTAGAATATCGATACAAATAAAATATCAAGATTTGGCATTTTTTCGTGACTGCTCTAAAAATATCAAAGATTTAAATTTGTAAATGTCCGAAAAATATAGAAGTCAAGAAAAAGACAGAAAACACATCAAATAATTCCCGAATCGCACCTGTCACCTTGGAATATCGATACGAATAGAATATCAAAAAATGTCATTTTTTCGTGACTACCTGAAAATATAAAAAAAATTAAATCGTAAACGTCCAAAAAATATAAAAATCAAGAAAACAGACATAAAAACACCTATAAATATTCCCTAATCACACCTAACACCTTATAATATCGATACGATTAAATTATCAAAATTTGACATTTTTAGTGACTGTACGAAAAATATAAGAATCAAGAGAAAGACATAAAAATATCCCATACAATTCCCGAATCGCACCTGTTACTTCAGAAAATCGATGTGAATAAAATATTAAAAATTCACATTTTTTTGTAACTGCCGGTAAAATATCAAATTTTTTAATTTGTAACTGTCCAAAAAATAAAAAAATAAAAAAAATAGATATAAAAACAACTTAAAATATTTTCGAATCGCACCAGTCAACTAAGAATATCGATATGAATAAAATATCAAAATCAATTTAATTCGTAAACGTACGAAAAAATAAAAATCAAGAATAAGACATAAAAACACCTTAAAAAATTCACGAATTGCACCAGTCATCTTAAAATATCGATACAAATAAGATTCCAAAAATTTGCATTTTTTTGGCACTACCTGATGAATATCAAAAAATTTAATTCGTAAACGTCCGAAAAATATAAAAATCAAGAAAAAGACATAAAAACACATTTAAATATTCTCAAATCCCACCTGTCACATCAGAATAGCGATACAAATAAAATTGTGAAACTTCACATTTTTTTTTCGTGACAACCATAAAAATATCAAAAATTAGAAATCGTTAATGTCCGAAAAATATAAAAATCAAGAAAAATACATAAAAACAACTCAAAAAAATTGTGAATCGCACCAGTCACCCTAAAATGTCTATTACAATAAGATATCAAAATGTCACATTTTTTCGTGAGAACCCGAAAAATATTTAAAAATTTAATTCTTAAACGATTGAAAAATATAAAAGTTCAAGAAAAAGACATAAAAACACCTCAAAAAATTACCAAATCGCACCAGCCACCGTGGAATATTGATATGAATAACCTATCAAACTTTCACATTTTTTTGTGACTGCCCAAAAAATATCACAAAAATTTAATTCGTAAACGTACGAAAAATAAAAAAATCAAGAAAAGGAAAGATACACCTCAAAACTTCTCGAATTGCACCACTCACCTTATAATATCGATACGAATAAGATATCAAAATTTCACATTTTTCATGACTGCCCAAAAAATATAAAAATCAAGAAAAACTCATAAACTACCTCAAAAAAATCCAGAATCGCGCCACTCACCTTAAAATATCGATACGATTAAAATATCAAAAAATTTAATTCGTAAACGTACGAAAAATATAAAAATTAATAAAAAGATATAAAACACCTTTAAAAATTCCTGAATCGCACCTGTCCTCTTAGAATATCGATACGAATAAAATATCAAAATTTCACATTTTTTCGTGACTGCTCGAAAAATATCAAAATTTTTAATTCATAAACATCTGAAAAATTTAAAAATAAAGAAAAAGACATAAAAACACCTCAGAAATTTCCCGACTCGGACTAGTCACCTTAGAATATCGATATGAATAAAGTATCAAAATTTGACATTTTTTTGTCACTGCCTGAAAAATATCAAAAAATTTAATTCGTAAACGTACGAGAACTATAAAAATCAAGAAAAAGACATAAAAATACCTCAGAAAATTACTTAATGGCACCCGTAAACTTTAAATATTAAAACGAATAAAATATCAAAATTTCACATTTTATATTACTGCCTGAAAATTTTCAAAAAATTTAATTCGTTAACGTCTGAAAAATATAAGAATCAAGAAAAAGTCATAAAAACAAATCAAAAAATTCCTGAATTTCACCTGTCACCTTAGAATATTGATCCAAATAAAATATCTAAATTTTACATTTTTTCGTAGCTGCCCGAAAAATATCAAAAAATTTATTTTGTAAATATCCGAAAAATAGAAAAGACAAGAAAAAGACATAAAAACATCTCAAATTATTCCCTAATCGTACTAGTCACCTTAGAATATCGATACGAATAAAATATCAAAACTTCACAATCTTTCATAGTAGCCTTAAAAATATAATCAAATTTAATTCGTAAACGTCCGAAAAATATATAAATCAAGAAAAAGATGAAAAAATACCTCAAAAAATTCCTGAATCGCACATGTCACCTTTGATTATCGCTACGAATAACATATCAAAATTTCACATTTTTTCGTGATAACCAGAAATATATCAAAAAAATTTATTCGTAAACGTCCAAAAAATAAAAAAACAAAAAAAATGACACAAAAACACCTTCAAAAAATCATGAATTTCACCAATCAACTTAGAATATCGATACGAATAAAGTATCACAATTTGAAATTATTTCCTGACAACCAGAAAAATATAAAAAAATTTAGTTCGTAAAAGTATGAAAAATATAAAGATCAAGAAAAAGAGATAAAAATACCTCAAAAAATTCCCAAAATTCCCCTATGACCTCAGACTACTGATACGAATAAAATAATAAAATTTCACATTATTTCGTGACTGACCCAAAAATATCAAAAAAATTAGTTCGTAAACGTACGAAAAATATAAAGATCAAGAAAAAGAGATAAAAACACCTCAAAAAATTCTTGAATCTCCCCTATCACCTTTGATTATCGACACGAATAAAATATCAAAATTTCAAATTTTTTTCGTGACTGCCCGAAAAATATCAAAAAATTTAATTAGTAAACGTTCGAAAAATATGAAAAAACACCTTAGAAAATTCCCTAATCGCACCCGTCACCTTAGAATAATGATAGGAATAAAATATCAAAATTCCACATTTTTTAGTTACTGCCCGAAAAATATAAAAAATAATAATTTATTAACGTGTGAAAATATAAAAAATAAAGAAAAATTCATAAAAATAACTCAAAAAATTCCTAAATCACACTAGTCACCTTAGAATATCGATACGAATAAAATATCAAAATGTCATATTTTTTCATAAAAACCCAAAAATTATAAAAAAGTTTAATTTCTAAACGTCCGAAAAATATAAGAATCAAGAAAAAGACATAAAAATACCTCAAAAAATTCCCGATTCACACCAGTCACCTAAGAATATCAATATGAATAAAATATCAAAATTTCACATTTTTTCGTGACTGTCCAAAAAATATGAATTAAAATTCTTATTCTTAAACGTCCAAAAAATATAAAAAAAAAAACATAAAAAACCTAAAAAAATTCTCGAATTGCACCAGTAATGTTTAAATATTGATACAAATTTAAAATCAAAATTTCAAATTTTTTCGTGACTGCATGAAAAATATCAAATATTATATTTCGTAAACGTCTGAAAAATATCCTGAATCGCACCAGTCACCATAGAATATCGATACGAATGGAATATTAGAATTTGACAATTTTTCGTGACTTAACGAAAAATATCAACAAATTTAAATCGTAAACATATGAAAAATACAAAAATCAAGAAAATAACATAAAAACACCTCTAAATATTTCCGAATTACACCTATCAGCTTAGAATATCGAATCGAATAAAATATCAAAATTTCACATTTTTTTGTAATTGCCCGAATAATATCAATAATTTTAATTTGTAAATGTCCAAAAAATATAAAAATCAAGAAAAAGACATAATAACACCTCAAAAAAATCTCGAATCGCACCTGTAACCTTAGAATATCGATCAAAATAAAATATCTTAATTTTACATTTTTTCGTGACTGCCCAAAAAATATCCAAACATTTAATTCGTAAACGTCCGAAAAATAGAAAAGTCAAGAAAAAGACATAAAAACACCTCAAAAATTCTCTAATCGTACTAGTCACCTTAGAATATCGATACGAATAAAATATCAAAATTCACATTCTTTCATTACTGCCTTAAAAATATAATCGATTTTAATTCGTAAACGTCCGAAAAATATAACAATCAAGAAAAAGACAAAAAAAATACCTCAAAAAATTCCTGAATCGTACAAGTAACCTTAGAATATCGATAAAATAGAATATCAAAATTCACATTTTTTCGTGGCTGCCCAAAAAATATACAAAAATTTTAATTCGTAAACGTCCGAAAAATAAAAAAATCAAGAAAAAGACATAAAAACACGTCAAAAAAATCTCGAATCGCAGTATACTGCCATAACAATATAAAAAAAAATTAATCCGTAAACGTTCCGAAAATTATAAAAATAATCAAAAAAACGTAAAAACACCTCAAAAATTTAACGAAACACACCAATTACCTAAGAATATTGATGCGAATAAAATATCAAAATTTCACACTTTTCGTGACTGCCCAAAAAATACCAAAAAATTTAATTTGTAAACGTCCGAAAAATATAAACATCAAGAAAAAATCCACAAAAAACGTTAAGAATTACACGAATCTCACCTGTCACCTTAGAATATCGATACAAGTAAAATATAAAATTTTCACATTTTTTCGTGACTGCCTGGAAAATATCAAATATTTTAATTCGTAAACGTCCAAAAAATATATAAATCAAGAAAGATACATAAAAACACCTCAAAAAATTCTCGAATCGCACGAGTCACCTTATAATATCGATACGAATGAGATACCAAAATTCACGTATTTTCGTGATTGCCCGAAAAATATCAAAATATTTAATTCGTAAACGTCCGAAAATATAATAATCAAGAAAAAGGCATAAAAATACCTCAAAAAATTCACGAATCGCACCATTCACCTTAGAATATCGATACAAATAAAAAATAAAAATTTTACACTTTTTCGTGGCACCCCGAAAAATATCAAAATCTTTAATTCCTAAAGGTCCGACAAATATAAAAATCAAGAAAAAGAAATAAAGCCACCTCAAAAAATTTCCGATTTGCACTAGTCACCTTAGAATATCGATACGACTAAAATATCAAAATTCACAATTTTTCGTGATTGCAAAAAAATATCAAAAATTTTAATTAATGACCGACCGAAAAATATAAAAATCAAGAAAAAGGCAAAAAAACACCTCAAAAAAATCATGAATCGCTCAGTCACCTTAGAATATCGATACGAATAAAATATCAAAATGTCATATTTTTTAATAACTGCCGAAAAAATATAAAAAAATTTAATTCGTAAACGTCTGAAAATTATAAGAATCAAGAAAAAGACAAAAACACCTCCAAATATTACCAATTCACACCAGTCACCTAAGAATATCAATACGAATAAAATATCAAAATTTCACATTTTTTCGTAACTGTTCAAAAAATATGAATTAAAATTCTTATTCTTAAACGTCCGAAAAATATAAAAATCAACAAAAAAACATAAAAACACCTAAAAAAAATCCCGAAACGCACCAGTCACCTTAGAATATCGATACGAATTCAAAATCAAAATTTCAAATTTTTTCGTGACTGCTTGAAAAATATCAAATATTATATTTCGTAAACCTTTGAAAAATGTAAAAATAAAAAAAAGACATAAAAACACCTAAAAATTTCTCGAATCGCACCAGTCACCTTAGAATATCAATATGAATAAAATATCATAATTTCAAATTTTTTCGTGACTGCACGAAAAATATCAAAATTTTTAATTAATAAACATTTGAAAAATATAAAAATCAAGGAAAAGACATTAAACAGCTCAAAAATATTCCCGAATTGCACCATGTCTAAGAATATCGCTACGAATAAAATATTAAAATTTAACATTTTTTCGTGACTGCACAACAAATATCAAAAATCAAGAAAAACAAATAAAAATATCTCAAAAAATTACCGAATCGCACCAGTCACCTGAGAATATCAATACGAATAAAATATCAAAATTTCACTTTTTTTCGTGACTGCACGAAAAATATTTTAAAAATTCATTTGTAAACAACCGAAAAATATAAAATAAGAGTAAAAGACATAAAAACACCTCAAAAAATTTCTGAATCATACCAGTCGACTTAGAATATCGATACGAATGTAATATGAAAATTTGACAATTTTTCGTGACTTCCCGAAAATATCAACAAATTTATTTTGTAAACTTCCAAAAAATATAAAAATAAAAAAAAATACATAAAAACAACTCAAAAAAATTCCCAAATTGCACTTGCCACCTTAGAATATTGATACGAATAAAATATCAAAATTTCACATTTTTTCGTTATTTCCCAAAAAATAACATAAATTTTAATTCGTAAACGTCCGAAAAATATAAGAATCAAGAAAAAGAAGAAAAATACCTCAAAAAAATTCAGAATCGCAGCTGTTATCTTAAAATATCGATACGAATATAATGTATGAAATTTCAAATTTTTTCGTAACTACCCGAAAATAATCAATTTTTTTGTTTATAAACGTCCGAAAATTATAAAGGTCACGAAAAAGACATAAAAACACCTCAAAAAAATCCTGAATCACTACTATCACCTTAGAATATCGATACAAATAGAATATCTAAATTTAAAAAAAATTCGTGACTGCCCAAAATATCTTTAAAAATTTAATTCGTAAATGTTCGAAAACTATAAAGATCAAGAAAAAGACATTAAAACACCTCAAAAAATTTCCGCATCACACTAGTTACCTTAGAATATCGATACGAATAAAATATCAAATTTTGACATTTTTTCGTGACTGCAAGAAAATAGCAAAAAATTTAATTTGTAAACGTTCGAGAAATATTCAAATAATTCTAGAATCGCACCAGTCACCGTATATTATCGATACAAATAGGATATCAAAATTTCACATTTTTTCGTGAATGTCTGAAAAATATCAAAAATTTTAATTTGTAAAAGTTCGAAAAATATAAAAATCAATGAAAAGACATAAGAACACCTAAAAAAATTCCTGAATAGAACCAGTCAAATTAGAATATTGATACGAATTGGATATCAAAATTTGAAATTCCGAAAAATATCAAATATTATATTTCGTAAACGTCTCAAAAATATAAGAATAAAGAAAAGACATATAAACACCTAAAAAATTCCCGAATCGCACTAGTCACCTTAGAATATAGTTTCGAATAGTATATCTTAATTTCACATTTTTTCGTGACTGCACGAATAATATCAAAAAATTTAACTCGTAAATGTTTGAAAAATATAAAAAACAAGGAAAAAACATTAAAACACCTCAAAAATATTCCCGAATTGCACCTCATCTATGAATATCGCTACGATTAAAATATCAAAATTTAACATTTTTTCGTGACCGCACAACAAATATCAAAAATCAAGAAAAAGAAATAAAAACACCTCAAAAAATTTCTGAATCGCACCAGCCACCTTAGAATATTGATACGAATAAAATATCAAAATTTCACATTTTTTCTTGATGACCCGAAAAATATCACAAAATTTTAATTCTTAAATGTCCGAAAAATAGAAAAAATAAGAAAAAGACATGCACACACCTCAAAAATTCTCGAATCGCACCTGTCACCTTAGAATGTCGATATGAATAAGATATCAAAATTTCACATTTTTCCTGACTCGCCGAAAAATATCAAAAAATTTAATTCTTAAACGTCCGAAAAATATAAATATCAAGAAAAAGATATAAAAATACCTCAAAAAATTCCCGAACTTGTCACCTTAGAATATCGGTACGAATAAATATCAAAATTTCACATTTTTTCTAATATGCCCGGAAAATATCAAAAATATTAATTTGTAAACGTCCGAAAAATATAAAAATAAAAAAAATGACACAAAAACACATCACAAAATTCTCGAATCGCACTAGTCAACTTAGAATATCAATACGAATAGAATATCATAATTTCACTTTTTTTCGTGACTGCCCCAAATATATCAAAAATTTTAATTTGTAAACGTACGAAAAATATCAAATTCAAGAAAGAGACATAAAAACACCTCAAAAAATTCTTGAATCGCACCCGCCACCTTAGAATATTGATACGAATAAACTATTAAAATTTGACATTTTTTCGTGATTGCCTGAAAAATATCAAAATTTTAATTCGTAAACGAACGAACAATATAAATAACACCTCAAAAAATTCCCTAATCGCACTCGTCACCTTAGAATAATAATACGAATAAAATATCATAATTTCACATTTTTTCGTTACTGCCCGAAAAATATCAAAAAAATTTAATAAACTAACATGCGAAAAATATAAAAATCAAGAAAAATTCATAAAAACAACTAAAAAATTCCTGAATCGTACCAGTCACCTTATATTATCGATACGAATAGAATATCAAAATTTCACATTTTTTCGTTGATGTCTGAAAAATATCAAAAATTTTAATTGTTAAAAGTCAAAAAAATATAAATATCAATGAAAAGACATAAGAACACCTAAAAAAACTCCTGAATCGCACCAGTCAACTTAGAATATCGATAAGAATTGGATATCAAAATTTGTCATTTCTTCGTGACAACCCAAAAAAATCAATAATTTGAATTCGTAAACGTCCGAAAAACATAAAAATCAAGAAAAAGACATCAAAACACGTCAAAAAAATTTCGAATCGCACATGTCACCTTAGATTATCGATACGAATAAAATATCAAAATTTCACATTTTTTCGTGATTGCCAAAAGTATATCAAAAATATTTATTCGTAAACTTCCGAAAAATCTAAAAACAAAAAAATGACACAAAAAGACCTCGAAAAAATCACGAATTTCACCAATCACCTTAGAATATCGATACGAATAAAGTTTCATAATTTGAAATTTTTTCCTGACTACCCGAAAAATAAAAAAAAAATTTAGTTCGTAAAAGTACGAAAAGAAAAAGAGATAAAAATACCTCAAAAAATTCCAGAAATGCCCCTATGACCTTAGATTATCGATACGAATAAAATATTAATATTTCACATAATTTCGTGACTGCCCAAAAACTAACAAAAAATTTAATTTGTAAACGTCTGAAAAAATATAAAAATCAAGAAAAAGAGAAAAAACCACCTCAAAAATTTTTCAAATCGGACAAGTCACCTTAAAATATCGTTACCAATAAAATATCAAAATTTCACATTTATTCGTGAATACCCGAAAAATATCAAAAATTTTAATTCGTAAATATCCGAAAAATATAAAAATCAAGAAATACATAAAAACACCTCAATTTTTTTTTTGGATCGAACCTGTCACCTTAGAATATTGATATGAATTAAATATCAAAATTTGACATTTTCTATTGACTTCCCGAAAAATATCAACAAATTTAATTCGTTAACACCTGAAAAATATAAAAATCAAGAAAAAGATATAAAAACGCCTCAAAAACTTCTCGAATCGCACCAGTCACCTGAGAATATCAATACGAATAAAGTATCAAAAATTCACTTTTTTTCGTGACAGCCCGAAAAATAAGAAAATAATTTAATTAGTAAAAGTCCAAAAAATATAAAGATCGAGAAAATGACGTAAAAGAACCTCAAAAAATTCCCGAATCATACTAGTCAACTTAGAATATTGATACGAATAAAATATCAAAATTTGACATTTTTTTGTGACTTCCCAAAAATATCAAAATCAAGAAAAAGACATCAAAACAACTCAAAAAAATTCCGAATCGTACCTGTCATCTTAGATTATAGATACAAATAAAATATAAAAATTTCACATTTTTTCGTTACAGCCCAAAAAATATCAAAATTTTTAATTCATAAGCGTCCGAAAAATAAAAAAATCAAGAAAGATATAAAGACACCTCAAAAAATTTCTAAATCAAACCTGTCACCTTAGAATATCAATACGAATTAAAAATCAAAAATTGACATTTTTTTCTTGACTTTTATATTTTTCGGAAGTGTACGAATTAAAATTTTTGATTTTTTTCGGACTGTCACGAAAAAATGTGAAATTTTGTTATTTAATTCGTATCGATATTCTAAGGTGACTGGTGCGATTCGAAAATTTTTTGAGGTGTTTTTATGTCTTTTTTCTTGATTTTTATATTTTTTCGAGCAGTCACGAAAAAATGTAAAATTTTGAAATCTTATTCGTATTGATATTCTAAGGTGACATGTGTGATTCGTGAATTTTTCGAGGTGTTTTAATGTTTTTTTCTTGATTTTTATATTTTTGGGTCGTTTACGAATTAAAATTTTTGATATTCTTTGGACAGTCACGAAAAAACGTGAAATTTTGATATTTTATTCGTATCGATATTCTAAGGAGACTAGTGCGATTCATGATTTTTGTGATGTGTTTTTATGTCTTTTTCTTGATTGTTATTTTTTTCGGATGTTTACGGATTAAAATTTATGATATTTTTCGGGCAGTCACGAAAAAAGATGAAATTTTGATATTTTATTTTTATCGATATTCTAAGGTGACTGGTGCGATTCGAAAATTTTTTGAGGTGTTTTTATGTCTTTTTTTATTCTTATATTTTTCGCATGTTTACGAATTAATTTTTTTTATATTTTTCGAGCAGTCAAGATGTCACGCCCCAAACTAGAGAAGGCGTGATTGGCACTCGACACCTTATGCAATCGAGTTAGCCACATAAACATACCAACTGACTCAACTGAGGGCCTATAAGGTCGGGCAGCATAACATCTAAAATACTATGACTGGACCCTTAAGGTCATAACCTGAATATCGGTAAGTCATATAGACGAAGGTAGACAAGCCAAAGATAATAAGGTACTAGCTAGCCGACAAGGCTACAATGAAGATATACACACATACATACATATCTATACATGCCAAGTAATGTGAGGCCAAAAATACATATTTTTAATCATTATTCGCCTCACATTTATTATTTATTTTTGTCCTTTTTGAGCATGAAGTTTATGGATTGTACTAAATTTTATATTTTATTTGTAGGATTGAATTGGTGTGAAGATGAAGAAATTTAGAACTAAAACGAATTAAATATGAAAGGTTGAAGAAGGAAATCAAGCAGACAGCTTAATAGATTAAATTGAATAAAATAATATATAATATATATATGAAGTGCATTGAAGAAAAGAATTTGAATTGACGTAAAAGTCCTGCCACGTGTCACTAGCGACGGAAGCATCAACGAAAATAATTGAGGCGCATCACTGTTTCACGCAGAAAAGAAAAGGAATCCAATTCCGTTTGGTTTTGGATTCCTAATTTAGTTTGGATTCAATTATTTTATTCAGGTTTTCTACATCTATAAATAGTCCATAAGAATAATTATAAGAGGAGGATGAATGTAGAAAATAACTTTTGATTTAGGGTTTTATCTTTCTTTTCTTTTATTTATTTTACATCTTTTCTTTGAATGATGAGTTGTAATTGCTCTATGTCTATGTGGAGTTAAACTTCTCGTTCTTGAATTATATTTACTTACAATATGATTGTTTAGTGATTTTGATTCGGCATGATTTGTTTATCATATTAGTTGTTCTTATATTCTTGTGATTACTATTTTGATGCTTGATCACCATTGAAATAAACATATTGTCCGAATTGAACTCGGGAGAGGAATAAGAGGATAGAACGTGAAATATAAGGAGCATGATATTCTCTTAATAATTAGGGTTAATTTGTATCTAGAATAGGGATATACTAGAAACCATGTTTGGTCACTATACAGGAAGAAATCTTAATGCTCGGTACTTAATCCATCATATCCCCGCTCAACGATGTAGTTAGGGTGTTATTTATCATAGGCGATTAGAGGTCGGGAGACCATGATCATACATTTAACCCTGTGAATCAATAACTAGATAATCAAATAAGTTGATGAAATTGATGCTAAACATGATTGTTAGTTTAAATTATAATCCTAGATCGATTCATTCATTGATTGTGTAAACACCTATCTATTCTTAGTTAATTGCTTTTTAGTTATTTTATCTTTAGTTTTAGTTTAGTTAATATATTCATCTTTTGAAATCCTCCCCTTAAATAAATAATTAGAATTAATATAATTTAGTAAGAATAATTAATTGACAAGTCCTTTGGGTTCGATAATCCGATTCTTTTAAGAGCCACTATATTACTTGTGCGACCGCGTACACTTGCGTGTGCAATTGGAAGCAACACCAAGCCTATGTGGCTGGAAACTGGAAGCTGCTGGAAGAAACCCAGAATACTGTGTCCACAATAGCCTCTATGAGTGACATAAGCACTGGTCGGGACAATGCCCTGATTATACCCAAATTGTACAATAAAAGTAACATCCTATGAAAGCTCCAGGAAGCAGTTGAGCTTACCAACTCACAGCTGAACCCCGAATCCTAGCAGAGGGGTTAATCATAATCCCTATCTTGACCTGCACGCACGAAACAAAAATGCATCCCCAGGCAACAGGATGTCAGTACAAATAAAAATGTACTGGTATGTAAGACAGAAAATAGAATAATAAATAATTACTGGAGAAAAGGAGAATAAAGATACCACTTGAAACAGAAACTCTGGTAGCTGCCATGGCTGACATCAAACCTTATATAAATTAAATATGCATGGTATGCTCGCATAATCGTATGCCGTGAATACATATATATATAGATGCAAATGCATGTCATACCCAACCAAGTGCTAGCAATGGTGGTGCCTTCCGTTAGCGAACCGGGATCATATTCGCCAACTTGTGGCCATCTGTGTCTCATACATATAAATATAGGCAATATGCCCCGTATCTTCCGATTATAGCTCGGAAGTAGAATGCATAGCATGTAATGTCATGAATTCGTAATGCATTTGTTACCTGAATCATGTTGCCAATCTTGGCTCGTTGGTACTCTTGTCCTCATAATCTCATAATCACTTTCGTATTCACATGTAAATGTCTCGTAGAGCCTCATATACTTGCAGATTAAACTGGGACACTTGACTTGGATTTAGAAAGACAACTTAAACTTGAGGATGTTAGTAAAGAGCTTAAAGTTCTTTACTTAGTATCAATATATGTTTCCTTAGTAGTTTGTAAAAGAAAGTATTTCAGAAAAACCCGTACTTTAGTAGTTTAAACCTACGATTTACATTTAAGAGTTTTGGAGATCGATGTTCTATTTTAAAGTTTTCAAAAATATAAATTAGCTAGAAAGGAGGACTGATTTCAAATTCATATTGTTCATCCCTAATCTTTTAAAGTTACTACACCTAAAGAAGGATAAGAATTTGTACACATGGACCTATAGTCAAGAGAATCAACAAAATGACATAAAGACGCCAAATACTCTATCTAACCGAACGAGTAGAATAGCAAAATAATGGAGTCACAAAAATACGCCAGCTGCAATATCAATGCCTTTCACAAAGGTCTTTCTAGTAATAGAGTAGTAAAACAATATTTGACGATTTAGGATACAAAAATTTGTGCTCAAAGGAAGTACAATGCTTTGCCTTAACATACCTCGATTCTGAGTCTCGTTGTATCAATGGATTATACCCCTTCCTTACTGTATGTAGTCTACAGAAAATCATGTCACACAACCATTACATGCAGAATATTAACACGTCAGGGTCAAAGTAGCAATTTAGAGCTCACTAGCAGAGTGATTAGCTCGCCAGACCATTTTTAAATGTATGGTTCATTACCTTTTCTTCTCCAAATTACAACCCCAAATTAATGACATAACATACATTTTGTCAGCAGCTATTAACAAGTGGGAGGCCTACGCAATAGTCAACAACAACCAAATAGAGTATGCCTGCACAACAATAAAAACTCGGCGTATCACCACACCCCTCTTTTCCAACCCCAAAATAACCATAACCAAATCCTAACCGCGAGTCTTCAAAATATTAAAGACATAATAAAAATATATGTAATACAATCCTATAATTGTTCAATATAACCATAATAACTTGAACTCACCACTTCCAATCATCATCCTATACGTTCGTCCAATAATCACATTTGGAGTCATGTCTTTCTCTTCATAAGCAATAAGAGGTTAAAAGGCACAACCTTAACTTAAACTTGATGGAGCTTGCAGTACTTTAACATGTCTTGTCAATAACAAACAGTCTCCTTAAACACAACACATTGAACCAAAAAGAAACAATTTGAAAATTGCAATGCAATAATAGAACCAATGTTATACTAATTTATCTTACAATTGAATACCCCTCTATACTTCTTCTTCTCTTCCAGACTCATATCAACAAGAACCACACACATACAAAGCATTTTCGAAAATTCCAGCAACAACAATATCGTAAAAATACTTCAAAACAGCCCAACATCACGTAACTATCCAAATACAATTTTTGCAGCCATCTATTCGTGTTCTTGCTTATATAGCATAGCTATAACTTGGACTCACTCAATAAAATGAAGGGTGAGAATAGATTACCTCAAAACAGCAGCAACACCACAAAAAAACGACACTCCTTCACCATGAAGAATCTTTCAAATCACAACCAACGAGGAGCAAAGAAGTAACACAATCTCTATGAATATTACGATGGTGAAACCACGTTGAAATCTTGTAGATCTTTGCTTGGATGATAGGGGAACTTTATAGAGGATTTAAGACTGTTTTATTCTTATTTTGGTTGAAAAATATGAGATGAAACGAAGGAGAAATCAGATCTTATAAAGCTAAACCGACATAGGAGCTAGGGCCCCACCTTCACGTGCCTGCTTGTGCAGTCTCACTAAAATCTGAATATCTCTCAATTCTGAAGTCGTATGGACAAATGGTTTAGTGTGTTGGAAAGTAGACTCGTAGACCTTCGATTTCATATATTGGGGTTCTTCTAAAGCTTTATATATTGGGAGAAAAGCTCCGAGACATTTAACCCAAATTTTAGAAGGTTTATCAAAGAAACTTACTCTAACCTTTGTCAATTCTTATTTCCCAACTTGCTTGACTTCAAAACTTAACTTACGATCATTGGGCGACTACATCACCTTATAAAACATCCTTATTAGCATATAAGACACTCTTTGTCTTATCCCCAAAGGTACCGATTAACTTAAACGTTCCGAACGGACGGGGTGTTAAAATAGACATTCTTTAACTCGGACTTGTTTAAGGACATCCTTGACCCATAATGTTAGTCTAATTCCTTCATTTTTACCACTCCTTTGCAAAATAATTCTCCTGACGTGATACACCAAGTTGTATAAACCTCATACACTCATGCAATACTATGCCTATTATGCGAAAGAACCACAAAGTCTCACAAAAGAAAAATGTGAAATTTTGATCTTTTATTCTTATCGATATTCGACTGGTGCAATTCAGGAATTTTTTGAGGTGTTTTTATGTGTTTTTCTTGATTTTTATATTTTTCTGACGTTTACAAATTAAATTTTATGATATTTTTCGGGCAGTCACTAAAAAATATGAAATTTTGATATTATATTCGTATCGATATTCTAAGGTGACTGGTGCGATTTCGAGGATTTTTGAGGTGCTTTTATATCTTTTTCTTGATTTTTATATTTTTCGGACGTTTATGAATTAATATTTTTGATATTTTTCGGGCAGCCACGAAAAAAAGAGAAATTTTGATATTTTATGCTTACTGATATTCTCAGGTGACTGGTGCGATTCATGAATTTTTTGAGGTGTTTTAATATCTTTTTCTTGATTTTTATATTTTTCGGACGTTTATGAATTAATATTTTTGATATTTTTCGGGCAGCCACGAAAAAAAGAGAAATTTTGATATTTTATGCTTACTGATATTCTCAGGTGACTGGTGCGATTCAAAATTTTTTTGAGGGGTTTTTATGTCTTTTTCTTGATTTTTCTATTTTTGGACGTTTATTAATTAAATTTTTTGATATTTTGTAGGCAGCGACGAAAAAATGTGAAATTTTGATATTTTATTCGTATCATTATTTTAAGGTGACTGGTGCGATTCAAAATTTTTTTGAGGGGTTTTTATGTCTTTTTCTTGATTTTTATATTTTTGGACGTTTACTAATTAATTTTTTTGATATTTTCGGGTAGTGAAGAAAGAATGTGAAATTTTGATATTTTATTCGTATCGATATTATAAGGTAACTGGTGCGGTTCAGGATTTTTTGAGGTGTTTTTATCTCCTTTTCTTGATATTTATATTTTTTGAACGCTTACGAATTAAAATTTTTCATATTTTTCGGGCAGTCACGAAAAAATATAAAATTTTGATATTTTATCTGTATCGATATTCTAAGTTGATTTGGTACGATTTGGGAGTTTTTTGAGGTGTTTTTATATCTTTTTCTTGATTTTTATATTTTTCGAACGTTTACGAATTAAATTTTTTGATATTTTTCGGACAACCATGAAAAAATGATTTTTTTTTATATTTAATGCGTATCGATATTCTCAGATAATTGGTGCGATTCAGGAATTTTTTGAGGTGTTTTTTTTCTTTTTCTTGATTCTTCTATTTTTCGGAGGTATACGAATGAAAATTGTTGATATTTTTTTGGCAGTCACGAAAAAATGTGAAATTTTGATATTTTATTCGTATCGATATTCTAAGGTGACTGGTGCGATTCGGGATTTTTTTGAGGTGATTTTATGTCTTTTTTATTTTTTTATTTTTTGGACGTTTAAAATTAATTTTTTTTAAATTTTTCGGGCAGTCACGCAAAAAATGTGAAATTTTGATATGTTATTCGTATTGATATTCTAAGGTGACTGGTGCGATTCAGGAATTTGATAAGGTGTTTTTATTTCTTTTTCTTGAGTTTTATATTTTCCAGATGTTTACGAATTAAAATTTTTGTTATTTTTCGGGTAGTCCTGAAAAAATGTGAAATTTTCATATTTTATTCTTATCGATATTCTAAGGTGATTGGTGCGATTAAAGAATTTTATAAGGCGTTTTTTATGTCTTTTTCTTGATTTTTATATTTTTCTTACGTTTACAAATCCAAATTTTTGATGTTTTTCGGGTATTCACGAAAAAAATGTGAAGTTTATAAATTTTATTCGTACAGATATTCTAAGTTGTATGGTGCAATTCAGGATTTTTTTGAGCTATTTTTTTTTATCTTTTTGGCAATTTTTATATTTTTCGGACGCTTACGAATAATTTTTTTTGATATTTTTCGGGGAGTCACGAAAAAATGTCAAATTTTGATATTTTAATCGTATCTATATTCTTAGGTTATTGGTGTGATTCGGGAATTTTTTGAGGTGTTTTTATGTCTTTTCGTGATTTATATATTTTTCAGACGCTTACGAATTAAAGTTTTTGATATTTTTTGGGCAGTCACGAAAAAATGTCAAATTTTGATATTCTATTCCTATCGATATTCTAAGGTGACTGGTGAGAATCAGAATTTTTTTGAGGTGTTTTTATGTCTTTTTCTTGATTTTATATTTTTCGGACGTTTACAAATTATTATTTTGGATTTTTTCAAGCAGTTACGAATAAAACGTGAAATTTTGATATTTTATTCGTATCGATATTCTGTGGTTACTAGTGCGATTTGGGAATTTTTGAAGTGTTTTTATTTCTTTTTCTTGATTTTTATATTTTTCGGACGTTAAAGAATTAAAATTTTTGATAATTTTCGGGAAGTCACGAAAAAATATAAATTTTTGTTAATTTTATTCGTATCGATGTTCTAAGGTAACAAGTGCGATTCAAGAATTTTTTGAGGTGTTTTTATGTTTTTTCTTAATTTTTATATTTTCGGACGTTTACGAATTGAATTTTTTGATATTATTCGATTAGTCATGAAAAATGTGAAATTTTGGTATTATATTTGTATCGATATTATAATTTGACTGGTGCGATTCAGGAATTGTTTGATGTGTTTTTATGTCTTTTCTTGATTTTTATATTTTTCGGACATTTACGACTTAAAATTTCTGATATTTATTGGAATGTCACCAAAAAATGAGAAATTTTGATATTTTATTTGCATCAATATTCTAAGGTGACTAGTGCGATTCAGGAATTTTTGAGGTGTTTTTATGTCTTTTTCTTGATCTTTATATTTTTCAGACGTTTACGAATTAAAATTTTTGTTATTTTTTGGGCAGCCTTGAAAAAATGTGAATTTTGATAATCTATTCCTATCGATATTCTCAGGGGAGTAGTTCGATTCAGCAATTTGTTGAGGTGTTTTTATGTCTTTTACTTGATTTTTATATTTTTGGACATTTACGAATTAAAAATTTTGATTTTTTTCGTATCGATATACTAAGGTGATTGGTGCGATTCCGAAATATTTTGAGGTGCTTTTATGTCCTTTTCTTGTTTTTTATATTTTTCGGACGGTTATGAATTAAATTTTTAGATATTTTTCGGGCAGTCAAGAAAAAATGTGAAATTTTGATCTTTTATTCGTATCAGTATTCTAAGGTGATTGGTGCGATTCGTGAATATTTTTGAGGTATTTTTATGTCTTTTTCTTGATTTTTATAAATTTCATATGTTTACGAATTAAAATTTTTGATATTTTTCGGGCAGTCACGAAAGAAGAATTTTTTTGATATTTCATTCGTATCAATATTTTAACGTGACTGGTGCGATTCGCGAATTTTTTGATGCGTATTTATGTCTTTTTCTATATTTTAATATTTTTCAGACGTTTATGAATTAAAATTTTTGATATTTTTTTATTGTCGTGAAAAAATGTGAAAATTTGATATCTTATTTGTATCGATATTTTAAGGTGACTGGTGCGATTTGAGAATTTTTTGAGGTGTTTTAATATATTTCTTGATTTATATATTTTTCGGACGTTTACGAATTAAAATTTTTGATATTTTTCGGGTATTCACGAAAAAATGTGAAATTTTAATATTCTATTTATATCGATATTCTAAGGTAGTCCTGGTGTAATTCGGGATTTTTTTTGAGGTGCTTTAATGCCTTTTTCTTGAGTTTTATATTTTTTGGACATTTAAGAATTAAAATTTTAGATAATTTTCGGGTAGTTACGAAAAAATGTTAAATTTTGATATTTCATTAGTATCGATTTTCTAAGGTGACTGGTGCAATTCAGAAATCTTTAGAGGTGTTTTTAAGTCTCTTTCTTGATTTTTATATTTTTCGGACGAGTACGAATTAAAATTTTTGATATTTTTAGGGCGGTCACGAAAAAATGTGAAAATTTTAAATTTTATTGGTATCGATATTCTAAATTGACAGGTGCGATTCGGGAATATTTTGAGGTGTTTTTATGCTTTTTCCTAATTTTTATATTTTTCGGACTTTTATGAATTAAAATTTTTGATATATTTTTGGCAGTCACGAAAAAATGTAATTTCGATTTTTTATTCGTATTGATATTCTAAGGTGACTGGTGTGATTCTGGAATTTTTTGAGGTGTTTTTATGCTTTTTCCTAATTTTTATATTTTTCAGACGTTTACAAATTCAATTTTTTATATTTTTCGGACGTTTACGAATTTAATTTTTTGATATTTTTCAGACAGACACAAAAATTGTGAAATTGTGATATTTTATTCGTATCGACATACTAAGTTTACTGGTGCAATTCGTAAATTTTTTGAGGTATTTTTATGTCTTTCTTTTTATTTATATATTTTTCAGACGTTTACAAATTCAATTTTTTATATTTTTCGGGCAGTCACGAAAAAATGTGAAATTTTGATATTTTTTTCATATCGATATTCTAAGGTGACAAGTGAGATCCGGGAATTTTTTGAGGTGTTTTTTTTGTATTTTTCTTGACTTTTATAATTTTTGGACGGTTACGAATTAAAATTTTTGATCTTTTTCAGGTAGTCGCGAAAAAGGTGAAATTTTGATATTTTATTCGTATCAATATTCCAAGGTGATTGGTGCGATTTGGAATTTTTTGAATTATTTTTATGTCTTTTTCTTGACCTTCATAATTTTTGGATGGTTACGAATTAAATTTTTTGCTATTTTTCAGGCAGTCACGAAAAATGTGAAATTTTGATATTTTATTCGTATCAATATTCTAAGGTGACAAGTGCAATTCAGAATTTTTTGAGGTGTTTATATGTCTTTTTCTTGATTTTTATATTTTTGGACGTTTACAAATTATTTTTTTTGTTATTTTTCGGGATGTCACGAAAAAATGTGAAATTTTGATATTCTATTCGTTTTGATATTCCATGGTGACTGGTGCGATTAGAGAATTTGTTGACAGGTTTTTATTTATTTTTCTTGATTATTATTATTTTTTGGATGTTAACGAATTAATTTTTTTAAAATTTATCAGGTGATCGCGAAAAAATGTGAAATTTTGATATTTTGTTCGTATCGATATTCTACGGTGACTGGTGCGATTCGGGAATTTTGGAGGTGTTTTATGTCTTTTTCTTGATATTTATATTTTTTAGACGTTTCCGAATTAAAATATTTGATATTATTCGGGCAGTCACGAAAAAATGTGAAGTTTTGATATTTTATTCGTATCGTTATTTTAATTTGATAAGTGCAATTCGGGAATTTTTTGAGGTGTTTTTATGTCTTTTTCTTAATTTTTATATTTTTTGGACGTTTACGAATTAAAATAGTTGATATTTTTCGGGTAGTCACGAAAAAAGTGAAATTCTGATATTCTATTCGTATCGATATTCTAAGGTGAGTGGTGCGATTCGCGAATGTTTTGAGGTGTATTTATGTGTTTTCTTAATTTTTATATTTTTCGGGTGGTCACGAAAAATGTGAAATTTTGATATTTTATTCGTATCTATATTCTAAGGTGACAAGTGCGATTTGGGAAATTTTTGAGGTTATTTTATGTCTTTTTCTTGATTTTTATATTTTTCAGATGTTTACGAATTAAAATTTCTGATGGGCCGTCATGAACTTTTTTGAAATTTTGATATTTTATTGATATCGATATTCTAAGGTGACGGTGCGATTCAGAATTTTTTTGAGGTGTTTTAATGTCTTTTTCTTGATTTTTATTTTTCGTACGTTTACGAATTAAATTTTTTGATATTTTTTGGGAAGGTTAAAAAATATGTGAAATTTTGATATTTTAATGGTATCGATATTCTAAAGTGACAGGTGCAATTGGGAAATTTTTACAGATGTTTTTATGCTTTTATTTGATTTTTAGATTTTTCGAACATTTACGAATTAAAATTTTTGATATATTTTGGGCAGTCACGAAAAAATGTGAAATTTTGATATTTTATTAGTATCAATCTTCTTAGGTGACTGGTGCGATTTGAGAATTTTCTGAGGTGTTTTAATGTCTTTTTTTTATTTTTATATTTTTCGGACCTTTACGAATTAAAATTTTTGCCATTTATTAGACAGACACGATAAATGTGAAATTTTTATATTTTATTTGAATTGACATTCTTAGGTGACTAGTGCAATTCGTGAATGTTTAAGGTGTTTATATATCTTTTTCTTGATTTTTATATTTTTCAAACATCTATGAATTTATTTTTTTTATAATTTTCGGACAGTCACGATAAAATGTGAAATTTTGTATTTTATTTGTATCGATATTCTAAGGCGACTAGTGCGATTCTGGAGTTTTCTGAGGTGTTTTAATGTCTTTTTCTTGATTTTATATTTTTCGGACCTTTACGAATTAAAATTTTTGCCATTTATTAGACAGACACGATAAATGTGAAATTTTTATATTTTATTTGAATTGACATTCTTAGGTGACTAGTGCAATTCGTGAAAATTCGTGAATTTTTTGAGATGTTTTTATGTCGTTTTCTTGATTTTTATATTTTTGGGTAGTCACGAAAAAATGTGAAATTTTGATATTTTATTCGTATCGATATTCTAAGGTGACTGGTGTGATTCTGGATTTTTTTGAGGTGTTTTAATGTCTTTTTCTTGATTTTTATATTTTTGGGTAGTCACGAAAAAATGTGAAATTTTGATATTTTATTCGTATCGATATTCCAAGGTGACTGGTGCAATTCGTGAATTTTTTGAGATGTTTTTATGTCGTTTTCTTGATTTTTATATTTTTTGGACGTTTACGAACTATTTTTTTTAATATTTTTCGGGCAGTCACGAAAAATGTGAAAGTTTGATTATTTTATTCATATCGATATTCTAAGGTGACTGGTGTGATTCTGGATTTTTTTGAGGTGTTTTAATGTCTTTTTCTTGATTTTTATATTTTTTGGACGTTTACGAACTATTTTTTTTAATATTTTTCGGGCAGTCACGAAAAAATGTGAAATTTTGTTATTTATTCGTATCGATATTCCAAGGTGACTGGTGCAATTCGTGAATTTTTTGAGGTGTTTTTATGTTTTTTTCTTGATTTTTATATTTTTGGGTAGTCACGAAAAAATGTGAAATTTTGATATTTTATTCGTATCGATATTCCAAGGTGACTGGTGCAATTCGTGAATTTTTTGAGATGTTTTTATGTCGTTTTCTTGATTTTTATATTTTTGGGTAGTCACGAAAAAATGTGAAAGTTTGATATTTTATTCGTATCGATATTCCAAGGTGACTGGTGCAATTCGTGAATTTTTTGAGATGTTTTTATGGTTTTTCTTGATTTTTATATTTTTTGGACGTTTACGAACTATTTTTTTTAATATTTTTCGGGCAGTCACGAAAAAATGTGAAAGTTTGATATTTTATTCATATCGATATTCTAAGGTGACTGGTGTGATTCTGGATTTTTTTGAGGTGTTTTAATGTCTTTTTCTTGATTTTTATATTTTTCGGACGTTTATGAATTAAATTATTTGATATTTTTGGAAAGACACGAAAAATGTGAAATTTTGTTATTTTATTCGTATCGATATTCTAAGGTTTTTTTTTCAATTTAAAGGTGTGAGGCTCAAAGACCTCTTTTAAGAAAGCAAATAATATGTACAATATGCCAGGTAGATTAAGACCTAGCCTAAAATAAAGACAAAGAAACAAAAGAAATAAAATAACAAAACAAAAATCAAAACAGACATTTGCCTTAAATGAAAAAGGTGCAATTCGTGAATTTTTTGATGTGTTTTTTATGTCTTTTTCTTGATTTTTATATTTTTCGGGCAGTTACGAAAAAATGTGAAATTTTGTTATTTTTTTCGTATTGATATTCTAAGGTGACTTGTAACATCTCGCAAATTTGAAATAAATTGGAAGAAGCCAACAATTGGAAATAGTCATTTTTGGAAAGAAGAAAAATTTGAAAATTTACTCAAGTTAGGAAATAGTGAGTTTTTGGTCAACTTAAAATGGACATAACTCCTAGCTCAGGATGAGTTAGATGTACTTCCAGGTATGGTTGGAAAGCTCTTGGAACGATCTTTCCAATGCCGCCAAGTTTACGCGAATCCGAGTTTGTATGTGTGAGATGCTCCCATTGGAAGTTGGGTTGTTCAAATAAGGAAATGTCCAATCCGGATTTTTAAAGGGTATTTCAGTCTTTTTCTTATCCAATTAATTAAATTCGTTTTAGTGAATTAATTAAGGGTCTAAACTGAACTTGGTCAGTTTTATGCTTTTGGAAAAGAGGTAGGAGGGTTTTAGAGAAGAGGAAATAAGAGGAGAAAAGAGAAGAGGAAGCAAGGAAATCAACAAGTTCGTCGAGTTCAGCTTGTGGATTTCGTCGGGGGTGATCCCTACAAGCTATGTGAGTTCACACAGCGTTGGGTTCCTTCACCCACGCGCCAAACATGTTTAATTCAGCGTGAATTCGTCCTAAGAAGTTTAAAGTTTCAATGTTATCTTGATACATTCTAAGTGTTTATTGAGCAGTTTCAGTTCTTTAAAAGTATGTTTTCATGAGTTAAGTCTTCCGCTGAGTAAGTAAGCCAGGCCAAGGGTTCGCTTGGGGCTAGCAATGGTTATCGGTGTGAAGCGCGCCACATCTATAATTAGGAGGTTGCAACATTTAGGAAATTCCTTCACTTCTTTCATACTCACTTCGTGCGATAGAGTGTATCTCTATAAAAGTCTCTTTCTAACTCGTGCCTACGCGTAACCGATTGTGAGTTGGACTATTTTGAGAGCGCTTTCATGGGGAGTTTCTTTCCCCGTGAGCTAAGAGAAGCAAATAGATGGTTGGCGACATGAGGAAAAGGATGAGTTTATTCATTGTTGGGTTGACTCGTCTGTCAAATAAGGAAAGTAAGGTAGCCATGCTAATAGGTGACATGGGCATAACAAGACTGATGATCCATGTGCAACAAGTTGAGGAGGACAAGTTGAAGGATAGAGAAGAGTTTGAGAATAAGAGGGCCAAGACATCAGGGAATGAATCCGGGCAGCAAAAGAGTAATGTGAACCAGTCTTCTTTCCAACATAAGCAGAAAGGAC
>NW_006239767.1:0-1237 GCF_000226075.1 Solanum tuberosum
ATTTGGGTGCTGCTTAGTGACTTTCTGTCCTCCTTGATATTACACTAGGCTTTCTCCCCTCCGTAGCTCTACACTTAGAATCTTCAAAATTCAGGTATTGGAACCCTCGCAGTATCACTCTACGGATCAACAGTACGGTCCGTATATCAATCTACGAACCGTCAATAAACGTCGTGGTTCCACACTTGGGTCAGATTTCCCTGATTTGTCCTCTATGCCTTTCCTGCTGATCTACGGTCATCACCTACGGACCGTGAATGGACCTACGGACCGTGAATGGACCTACGGTCCGTAGATCACCTCCGTGAATGCCTTTCTTCTGCATTTCTTTCAGCTGTCTCTACACTTCCGCGCCTGAACGTCTTTCCTACAAAACATGATAAAAACGCATCAAAAACATAAAAAAAAGGCCTTAGACACACACAACTTGTAAGTGAAACGTATTAGAAATACCGTAAACTCACGGTATATCAGTTTTTTGTGTTTGTAAGTTTAGTGTTTACAGATATTTAGGATTTAGGGTTTAGATCTTAGGATTTGTAGGGGTTTTAAATTGATTCTAGGGGTTTTATAGGGTTAGTAGGATTTATGGTTTCTTCAGGTTTAGGGTTTAGTGTTTCTGATGGGTTTAAGTTTAGGATTTGGGTTTTGGATTCAGGGTTTAGGGCCTAGGATTATTGTAGGTTTAAGGATTTAGGTTATGGCTTTTATCTAGGTTTTTAGGGATTTGGGTTTTTAGGTTAAGGTTTTTTAGGGTTTAATAGGTTTAGGGTTTTTTTTTGTGTCTTTTAGGGTTTAGCATATACAATTTAGGGTTTAGAGGTTAGAGTTTTTAGGTTTAGGGGTTATTGGGTTTTTAGGGTTTTTAAGGGTTAAGTGATTCTTAGGGTTTAGGGCTTAGGATTTTTTTTGTGTGCTTTTTTAGGTTTAGGGCTTACAATTTTTTAAGATGTAGTGTTTAGAGCTAAGGTTATTGTAGGGGTTTTAAATGTGTTTTAGGGTTTGTTTTAGGGTTTATTGTATTTAGGTTTTTTTAAGGTTTAGGAAATAGGGTTTGTTAGGGATTTAGGGTTTTAGATTAGGGTTTAGGGAATTGGTTTTTTTAGGTTTAGGGATTTAGGTGAATGATTTTATCTGGGATTTTATGGTTTTGGGCTTTGGGTTTTTAACTTAATATTTTTATCTAAGTTCTTAGGGTTTAGGCTTAGAGTTTTTTTAGGATTAGGATTTTAGGTTA
>NW_006239767.1:1259-2541 GCF_000226075.1 Solanum tuberosum
TTTTTATCTAAGTTCTTAGGGTTTAGGCTTAGAGTTTTTTTTGGATTAGGATTTTAGATTATGGGTTTTTTCTAGAGTTTTTGTGTTGCAAGCTTTTAAGGTTATGGTTTTTTAGGTTTTTATAGGTTTAGAGTTTTGGGCTTAATTTTTTTTTGTGTTTTAGGGTTGATCATATACGATTTAGGGCTTTATAGGGGGTTTTGGGTTCCTTAGTGGTTTAAAGGGTTATGTGTTTGTTAGGGTTTTTCTGGGGTTAGAGTTATGGGCTTAGGGTATTTTGCCTTTTTTAGATTTAGGGTTTATAAATTTCTAGATTTTACAATTTAGAGATTTCATTTTTTTAGGGGTAAATGGTTTTTAGGATTTAGGGTTTCTTAAGGTTTAGGGTTTAGGGTTTCTTAGGGTTTGAGGTTTAGTATTTAGGGTTTTAGGTTACGGTTTAGGGTTTAGGGCTTAGGGTTTTTTTATGGTCTAGGGTTTTATAATAAGGTTTTTATGGTAAGGGTTCTTTCTAGGTTTTTAGGGTTTAGGGCTTTGGATTTTTTAGGTTCAGTATTCTTAGGGCTTTATAGTTTAGGGTTTCGGGTTTACGTTTTTTTGTGTTTTTAGGATTTTACGTATATGATTTAGGGCTTAATAGGGTTTAGAGCTTAGAGTTTTGTCTAGTTTTAAGGGGTTTTTGGGTTTTTTAGGGTTTTTAAGTGCTAAGTATTTCTTAGGGTTTTTTTTAGGTTTAGGGTTTACACTTAGGGTTTTTTGTGTTTGTTAGTTTAGGGTTTACAGATATTTAGGATTTAGGGTTTAGATCTTAGATTTTTTAGTGTTTTTAAATGGTTTTTAGGGGTCTTATTGGGTTAGTATGATTTAGGGTTTATTATGGGTTAGGGTTTAGTGTTTCTTTGGGATTTGAGTTTAGGATTTGGGTTTTGTTTTCAGGGTTTAGGGCTTATGTTTTTTTAGGATTAAGGATTCAAGTTAAGGCTTTTATCTAGGTTTTTAGGGCTTAGAGATTTGGGTTTTTTAGGTTATGGTTTTTTAGGGTTTTAGAGGTTTAGGGTTAAGAGTTTGTTACGGTTTTTCAGGGTTTAGGGTTATGGGCTTAGGGTATTTTGTGTTTTTTAGATTTACGGTTTGTAGATTTCTAGATTTTTTAATTTGGAGATAAGGTTTTTGTAGGGGTTTTAAATGGTTTTTAGAGTTTATAGGATTTAGGGTTGCTTAAGGTTTAGGGTATCTTAGGGTTTTAGGTTTAGTATTTAGAATTTTAGGTTAGGGTTTAGGG
>NW_006239767.1:2664-3012 GCF_000226075.1 Solanum tuberosum
CTACATTTTTTGTGTTTTTAGGGTTTAACATATACAATTTAGGGCTTAATAAGGTTTATAACTTAGAGTTTTTCTAGCTTAAGGGGGTTTTGGGATTTTTTAGGGCTTTTAAATGTTTAGTGTTTCTTAGGGTTTTTTGTGTTTGTAAGTTTAGGGTTTAGAGATATTTAGGGTTTAGATCTTAGGTTTTGTAGGTGTTTAAATGGTTTTTTAGGGTTTTATAGGGTTAGTATGATTTAGGGTTTCTTAAGGTTTAGGCTTTAGTGTTTCTTAGGGGTTTGAGTTTAGTATTTGGGTTTTGGATTAAGGGTTTAGGGATTAGGGATTTTTTAGGTTTAAGGATTTGGG
>NW_006239767.1:3158-22853 GCF_000226075.1 Solanum tuberosum
TTTTTTTTGTATTTTTTAGGATTTAGCATATACAATTTAGCGCTTTATAGGGTTTAGAGCTTATAGTTTTTTAGGTTTAGGGTTTTTTGGGTTTTTTGGGTTTTTAAGGGTTAAGTGTTTATTATGGTATTTTAGGTTTGGGGATTAGATTTTTTATTTTGTGTTTTTTTAGGTTTAGGGTTTAAAATTTTTTAAGATGTATTGTTTAGAGCAAAGGGTATTGTATTGGTTTTTAATGTGTTTTAGGGTTTCTTTTAGGGTTTATAGTATTTAGGGTTTCTTATGGTTTTAGGTTTGATATTTAGGGTTTTAGGTTAGGGTTTATGGCTTAGGGCTTTTTATGGTCTAGGGTTTTATGTTAAGGGTTTTATCTAGGGTTTTAGGGTTTAGGGCTTTGGATTTTTCAGGTTTAGGATTCTTAGGGTTTACAGATATTTAGGATTTTGTGTTTAGATCTTAGGTTTTGTAGGTTTTTTAAATTGTTTTTAGGGGTTTTATAGGGTTAGTACGATTTAGGGTTTCTTAAGGTTTATGGTTTAGTGTTTCTTAGGGGTTTGAGTTTACGATTTGGGTTTTGGATTCAGGGTTTGGGGCTTGGGGTTTTTTTAGGTTTAAGGATTTAGGTTAAGGCTTTTATCTAGGGTTTTAGGGCTTAGGGATTTGGGTTTTTCGGTTAAGATTTTTTAGAGTTTTATAGGTTTAGGCTTTAGGGCTTAGTGTTTTTTTTTGTATTCTTTAGGATTTAGCATAAACAATTTAGGATTTAGAGCTTTGTGTTTTTTAGGTTTAGGGGTCTTTGGGTTATTAGGGTTTTTAAGGTTTAAGTGTTTCTTAGGGTTTGGGGTTTAGGATTTTTTTTTGTGTCCTTTTTTTGGTTTAATGTTTACAAATTTTTAAGATGTAGTGTTTAGAGCTAAGGGTATTGTAGGGGTTTTAAATGTGTTTTAGGGTTTATTTTAGGGTTTATAGTACTTAGGATTGCTTAAGGTTTAGGAAACATGGTTTCTTAGGGTTTTAGGTCTAGGATTTAGGATTTTAATGTGTTCTAGGGTCTCTTTTAGGGTTTATAGTATTTAAGGTTTCTTAAGGTTTTGTAAATAGGGTTTCTTAGGGATTCAGGTTTAGGATTTAGCGTTTTAGGTTAGGGTTTAGGGTTTAGGGCTTTGGTTTTTTGTTAGGTTTAGGGATTTCGGTTAATGATTTTATTTGGGAATTTATGGTTTAGGGCTTTGGGTTTTTAAGTTAAGGTTTTTATCTAAGTTCTTAGGGTTTAGGCTTAGAGTTTTTTTAGGAATAGGATTTTAGGTTATGGTTTTTTCTAGATTTTTAGTGTTGCAAGCTTTTAAGGTTATGGTATTTTAGGTTTTTATGGGTTTATAGTTTTGGGCTTAGTTTTTTTTTGTGTTTTAGGGTTGAGCATATAAGATTTAGGGCATTATAGGGGTTTTGGGTTCCTTAAAAGTTTTAAGGGTTAAGTGTTTGTTAGGGTTTTTCAGGTTTTAGGGTTATGGACTTAGGGTATTTTGTGTTTTTTAGAACAGGGGTTTTGAGTTCCTTATAGGTTTTAAGGGTTAAGTTTTTGTTAGGTTTTTCAGGGTTTAGGGTTATGGGCTTAGGGTATTTTATTTTTTTTATATTTAGGGTTTATAGATTTCTAGATTTTACAATTTAGACATTAGGTTTTTGTAGAGGTTTTAAATAGTTTTTAGGGTTTCTAGGATTTACGGTTTCTTAAGGTTTAGGGCTTAGGTTTTCTTGGGGTTTTAGGTTTAATATTTAGGGTTTTAGGTTAGGGTTTCGGGTTTAGGGTTTTTTTATGGTCTAGGGTTTTATGATAAGTGTTTTATCTAGGTTTTTAGGGTTTAGGGCTTTTGGATTCTTAGGGTTTTTATAGTTTAGGGTTTCGGGCTTACGTTTTGTTTTTGTGTTTTTATGGTTTAACATATACGATTTAGGGCTTAATAGGGTTTAGAGATTAGAGTTTGTCTAGCTTAAAAGGTTTTTGGGTTTGTTAGGGTTTTTAAGTGTTAAGTGTTTCTTAGGGTTTTTAGGGTTTAGGGTTTACACTTAGGGTTTTTTGTGTTTGTAAGTTTAGGGTTTACAGATATTTTTGGATTTAGGGTTTAGATCTTAGGATTCTTAGGGGTTTTAAATGGTTTTTAGGGGTTTTATAGGGTTAGTATGATTTAGGGTTTCTTAAGCTTTAGGGTTTAGTGTTTCTTAGAATTTTGAGTTTAAGATTTGGATTTTGGATTCAGGGTTTAGGGCTTAGAGTTTTTTTAGGTTTAACGATTTAGGTTATGGATTTTATCTAGGTTTTTAGGGCTTAGGGATTTGGGTTTTATAGGTTAAGGTTTTTTAGGGTTTTATAGGTTTAGGGTTTAGGCCTTAGGTTTTTTTTTTTTTGTATTTTTTAGGATTTATCATAAACAATTTAAGGCATTATAGGGTTTAGAGCTTAGAGTTTTTTAGGTTTAGGTGTTTTTGGGTTTTTAGGGTTTTTAAAGGTTAAGTGTTTCTTAGGATTTGGGGATTGGGATTTTTTTTTTGTGTCTTTTTTTTTGTTTAGGGTTTACAAATTTTTAAGATTTAATGTTTAGAGCTAAGGGTATTGTTGGGGTTTTTAATGTGTTTTAGGGTTTCTTTTAGGGTTTTTAGTAATTTAGGGTTTCTTAAATGTTTAGGAAATAGGGTTTCTTAGGGATTTAAGGTTTAGGATTTAGCGTTTTAGGTTAGGGTTTAGGGTTTAGGGGTTTGGGTTGTTTTTAGGTTTTAGGGATTTCGGTTAAGGGTTTTATCTGGGATTTTATGGTTTAAGGCTTTGGGTTTTTAAGTTAAGGTTTTTATCTATGTTATTAGGATTTAGGCTTAGAGTTTTTTTAGGTTCAGTATTTAGGGTTTTAGGTTAGGGTTTAGGGTTTATGGCTTAGGGTTTTTTATGGTCTAGGGTTTTATGTTAAGGGTTTTATCTAGGTTTTTAGGGTTTAGGGCTTTGGATATTTTAGGTTTTGTATTCTTAGGGTTTTATAGTTTAGGGTTTCGGGCTTACGTTTTTTTGTGTGTTTTAGGGTTTAACATATACGATTTAGGGCTTAATAGGGTTTATAGCTTAGAGTTTGTCTAGTTTAAGGGGTTATTGGTTTTTTTTTGGGTTTTTAAGTGTTAAGTGTTTCTTAGGGGTTTTAGGGTTTAGGGTTTACACTGGGGTTTTTTTGTGTTTGTAAGTTTAGGGTTTACAGATATTTAGGATTTAGGGTTTTTGATCTTAGGTTTTTTAGGGGTTTTAAATGGATTTTTAGGAGGTTTTATAGAGTTAGTATGATTTAGGGTTCTTAAGGTTTAGGGTTTAGTGTTTCTTAGGGGTTTGAGTTTAGGATTTGGGTTTTGGATTCATGGTTTAGGGCTTAGGTTTTTTAGGTTTAGGGATTCAGGTTAAGGCTTTTATCTAGGTTGTTAGGGCTTAGAGATTTTGGTTTTTTAGGTTAAGGTTTTATAAGTTTAGGCTTAAGTGTTTGTTGGGTTTTTTCAAGGTTTAGGGTTATGGGCTTAGGGTATTTTGTGTTTTTTAGATTTAGGGTTTATAGATTTCTAGATTTTAGAATTTTGAGATAAAGTTTTTGCGTGGGTTTTAAATGGTTTTTAGGGTTTATATGATTTAGGGTTTCTTAAGGTTTAGGGTGTTAGGTTTAGTATTTAGTGTTTTCGGTTAGGGTTTAGGGTTCAGGGTTTATGGTTTTTTATGGTCTAGGGTTTTATGTTAAGGGTTTTATCTAGGTTTTAAGGGTTTTTAAGTTATAAGTTTTCTTAGGGTTTAAGATTTACACTTAGGGTTTTTTGTGTTTGTTAATTTAGGGTTTACAGATATTTGGGATTTAGGATTTAGATCTTAGGTTTTGTTGGTGTTTTAAATGGTTTTATGGGTTTTATATGGTTAGTACGATTTAGGGTTTCTTAAGGCCGTTTAGGGTTTAGTGTTTCTTAGGGATTTGAATTTAGGATTTGGGTTTCGGATTTAGAGTTTAGGGCTTAGGGTTCTTATAGGTTTAAGGATTTAGGTTAAGGCTTTTATCTAGGTTTTTAGGGCTTAGGGATTTGGGTTTTTAAGGTTAAGGTTTTTTTAGGTTTTATAGGTTTAGGGTTTAGGGCTTACGGTTTTTTTTTGTATTTTTTAAGATATAGCATATACAATTTAGCTCTTTATAGGGTTTAGAGCTTAGAGTTTTTTAAGGTTTAGGGGTTTTTAGGGTTTTTAAGGGTTAAGTGCTTCTTAGGGTTTTTTAGGGTTTAGGGTTTGGGGCTTTAGGATTATTTTTTTTTGTGTTTTTTTTAGGTTTTGGGTTTACAAATTTTTTAGGATGTAGTGTTTAGAGCAAAGGGAATTGTAGTGGTTTTAATTGTGTTTTAGGGTTTCTTTTAGGGTTTATAGTATTTAGGGTTTCTTAGTGTTTTAGGTTTTGTATTTAGGGTTTTTGGTTAGGGTTTAGGGCTTAGGATTTTTTATGGTCAAGGGTTTTATGTTAATGGTTTTATCTAGGTTTTTACGGTTTTGGGCTTTGGATTATTTAGGTTTAGGATTCTTAGGGTTTTATCGGTTGAGGGTTTTGGGGTTATGTTTTTTTGTGGTTTTAGGGTTTAACATATACAATTTAGGGCTTAATAGGGTTTAGAGGTTAGACTTTTTCTAGCTTAAGGGGGTTTTGGGTTTTTTTAGGGTTTTTAAGTGTTAGGTTTACTTAGGGTATTTAGGGTTTAGGGTTTACACTTAGGGTTTTTTGTGTTTGTAAGTTTAGGGTTTACAGATATTTGGGATTTACGGTTTAGATCTTAGGTTTTGTAGGAATTGTAAATCGTTTTTGGGGATTTTATAGGGTTAGTAGGATTTATGGTTTCTTAAGGTTTAGGGTTTAGGGTTTAGTGTTTCTTAGGGGTTTGAGTTTAGGATTTGGGTTTTGGATTCAGGGTTTAAGGCTTAGGGTTTTTTTTTCCTGGTTTAAGGATTTAGGTTAAGGCTTTTATCTAGGTTTTTAGGGCTTAGGGATTTGGGTTTTTGGGTTAAGGTTTTTTAGGGTTTTATAGGTTTAGGGTTTGGGCCTTAGGGTTTTTATGTTATTTTTTAGGATTTAGCATATACAATTTAGGGTTTAGAACTTAGAGTTTTTTTGATTTAGGGTTTTTTGAGTTTTTAGGGTTTTTAAGCGTTAAGTGTTTCTTAGCGTTTGGGGATTAGGATTTTTTTTTTTTACGTTTTATTAGGTTTAGGGTTTAAATTTTTTTAGTATGTAGTGTTTAGAGATAAGGGTATTGTAGAGGTTTTAAATTTGTTTTAGGGTATATAGTATTTAGGGTTTTTTAAGGTTTAGGAAATAAGGTTTCTTAGGTATTTAGTTTTAGGATTTAGGATTTTAGGTTAGGGTTTAGGGTCGAGGGATTAGGGTTTTTTATGGTCTAGGATCTTATGTTAAGGGTTTAATCTAGCTTATTAGGGATTAGGGATTTGGATTTTTTAGGTTTAGGATTCTTAGGGTTTATAGATATTTAGGATTTAGGGTTTAGATATTAGGTTTTGGGTTTTATCTGGGAATTTATGGTTTAGGGCTTTGGGTTTTTAAGTTAAGGTTTTTATCTAAGTTCTTAGGGTTTAGGCTTAGAGTTTTTTTAGGATTAGGATTTTAGTTTATGGGTTTTTTCTAGATTTTTTGTGGTGCAAGCTTTTAAGGTTATGGTTTTTTAGGTTTTTATAGGTTTAGAGTTTTGGGCTTAGGCTTTTTTTGTGTTTTAGGGTTGAACATATACGATTTAGGGCTTTATAAGGGATTTGAGTTCCTTTGGGATTTTAAGGGTTAAGTGTTTGTTAGGGTTTAGGGTTATGGGCTTAGGGTATTTTGTGTTTATTAGATTTAGGGTTTATAGATTTCTGGATTTTACAATTTAGAGATTAGGTTTTTGTAGGGGTTTTAAATGGATTTTAGGATTTATAGGATTTAGGGTTTCTTAAGTTTTAGGGTTTAGGGTTTCTTAGGGTTTTAGGTTTAGTATTTAGGGTTTTAGGTTAGGGTTTAGGGTTTAGGGCTTATGGTTTTTTTGTGGTCTAGGGGTTTTATGTTAAGGGTTTTATCTAGGTTTTTAGTGTTTAGGGCTTTGGATTTTTTAGGTTTAGGATTCTTAGGGTTTTATAGTTTAGGGTTTCGGGCTTATGTTTTTTTTTGTGTTTTATGTATTAACATATACGATTTAGGGCTTAATAGGGTTTAGAGCTTAGAGTTTGTCTAGCTTAGGGTTTACAGCTAGGGTTTTTGTATTTGTAACTTTAGGGTTTACATATATTTAGGATTTATGGTTTAGATCTTAGGTATTTTAGTGGTTTTAAATGGTTTTTGGGGGTTTTATAGGGTTAGTATGATTTGGGGTTTCTTAAGGTTTAGGGTTTAGTGTTTCTTAGGGGTTTGAGTTTAGGATTTGGGTTTTGGATTCAGGGTTTAGGGCTTAGGTATTTTTAGGTTTAAGGATTCAGGTTAAGGCTTTTATCTAGATTTTTAGGGCTTAGAGATTTGGGTTTTTTGGGTTAAGGTTTTTTAGGGTTTTATAGATTTAGGGTTAAGTATTTGTTAGGGTTTTTCATGGTTTAGGGTTATGGGCTTAGGGTATTTTCTGTTTTTTAGATTTACGGTTTGTAGATTTCTAGATTTTAGAATTTGGAGATAAGGTTTTTGTAGAGGTTTTAAATGGTTTTTAGGGTTTATAGGATTTAGGGTTTCTTAAGGTTTAGGGTTTAGGGTTTCTTAAGGTTTAGGGCTTAGGGTTTTAGTTTAGGGTTTAGGGTTTAGGGATTAGGGTTTTTTATGGTCTAGGATTTTATGTTAAGGGTTTAATCTAGGTTTTTAGGGTTTAGGGCTTTGGATTGTTTAGGTTTAGGATTCTTAGGGTTTATCGGTTTAGGGTTTCGGGTTTACATTTTTTTGTGTTTTTAGGGTTTAACATATACGATTTATGGCTTAATAGGGTTTAGAGCTTAGAGTTTTTCTAGCTTAAGGGTTTTTTTTAGAGTTTTTCTAGCTTAATAGGGTTTTTTGGTTTTTAGGGTTTAGTGTTTGCACTTAGGGTTTTTTGTGTTTGTAAATTTAGTGTTTACAGATATTTAGGATTTAGGGTTTTGATCTTAGGTTTTGTAGGTGGTTTAAATGGTTTTTAGGGGTTTTTGTAGGGTTAGTACGATTTAGGGTTTCTTAAGGTTTTGTGTTTTGTGTTTCTTAGGGGTTTGAGTTTAGGATTTGTGTTTTGGATTTAGGGTTTAGGGCTTAGGGTTTTTTTAAGTTTAACGATTTAGATTAAGGCTTTTATCTAGGTTTTTAGGGCTTAGAGATTTGGGTTTTTAGGTTAAGGTCTTTTTAGGGTTTTATAGGTTTAGGGTTTAGGGCTTACTATTTTTTTTTTGTACTTTTTAGGATTTAGCATATACAATGTAGCGCTTTATAGAGTTTAGAGCTTAGAGATTATTAGGTTTAGGGGTTTTTGGGATTTTAGGGTTTTTATGGGTTAAGTGTTTCTTAGTGTTTATATCGTTTAGGGTTTGGGGCTTAGGATTTTATTTTTTTGTGTGTTTTTTTAGGTTTAGAGTCTACAAATTTTGAGGATGTAGTATTTAGAGCAAAGGGTATTGTAGTGGTTTTAAATATGTTTTAGGGTTTATAGTATTTAGGGTTTCTTAGGGTTTTAGGTTTGGTATTTAGGGTTTTAGGTTAGGGTTTAGGGCTTAGGGTTTTTTATGGTCTAGGGTTTTATGTTAAGGGTTTTATCTAGGTTTTTAGGGTTTAGGGCTTTGCATTTTTTACGTTTAGGATTCTTAGGGTTTACAGATATTTAGGATTTAGGGTTTAGATCTTAGATTTTGTAGGTGTTTTAAATGGTTTATAGGGGATTTATAAGGTTAGTACGATTTATAGTTTCTTAAGGATTAGGGTTTAGTGTGTCTTAGGATTTTGAGTTTAGGATTTGGGTTTTGGATTCAGGGTTTAGGGATTAGGTTTTTGTAGGTTTAAAGATTTAGGTTAAGGCTTTTATCTAGGTTTTTAGGGCTTAGGGATTTGGATTTTTCTGTTAAGGTTTTTTAGGGTTTTATAGGTTTAGGCTTTAGGGCTTAGGTTTTTTTTTGTATTGTTTAGGATTTAGTATATATTATTTAGGGTGTAGAGCTTAGAGGTTTTTAGGTTTTGGGGGTTTTTGGGTTTTTAGGGTTTTTAAGAGTTAAGTGTTTCTTAGGGTTTAGGGCTTAGGATTTTTTTTTGTGTTTTTTTTGGTTTAGGGCTTACAATTTTTTAGGATGTAGTGTTTTGAGCTAAGGGTATTGTAGGAGTTTTTAATGTGTTTTTGGGTTTCTTTTAGGGTTTATAGTATTTAGGGTTTCTTAGGGTTTTAGGTTTAGTTTTTAATGTGTTTTTGGGTTTCTTTTAGGGTTTATAGTATTTAGGGTTTCTTAAGGTTTAGGAAATAGGGTTTCTTAGGGATTTAGGTTTAGGATTTAGCATTTTAGGTTAGGGTTTAGGGTTTAGGGATTCGGTTTTTTTTATGTTTAGGGATTTATGTTAAGGGTTTTTATAGGTTTTTAGGGTTTAGGACTTTGGGTTTTTTAGGTTAAGGGTTTTATCTTGGTTTTTCTAGGTTTTATAGGTTTCGGGTTTTGGGCTTAGTGTTTTTTGTGTGTTTTAAGGGTTAAGCATATACGATTAAGGGCTTTATAGGGTTTAGATCTTTGAGTTTTTTAGGTTTATGGTTTTTTTAAGGGTAAAGTGTTTGTTCATGTTTTTTAGGGTTTAGAACATATGTTTTTTTTGTGTTTTTTAAGTTTAGGGTTTACGGATTTTTAGGATTTAGGGTTTTGTAGGTGTTATGTAAGATTTATAGGTTTTATTTTAGGGTTTATAGGATTTAGGGTTTCTTAGTGTTTTAGGTTAAGGATTTAGGGTTTTAGGTTTGGGTTTAGGGTTTTAGGCTTAGGGTTTTTATAAAGTTTAGGATTTTAGGTTAAGTGTTTTATCTAGGTTTTTAAAGGTTTAGGGCTTTGGGTTAATTAGGGTAATGTTTTGTTAGGGTTTTATAGGTTTAGGGTTTAGGGCTTAGGGTTTTTTTTCTTGTGTTTTTTAGCATTTAGCATAAACTATTTAGGGCTTTATAGGGTCTAGAGCTTAGAGTTTTTAAAGTTAGGGGTATTGGGGTTTTAGGGTTTTAAGGGTTAAGTGTTTCTTAGGATTTTTTAGGGTTCAGGGTTTAGGCCTATGGATTTTTTTTGTGTTTTTTTAGGTTTAGGGTTTAATATTATTTTCGATTTAGGGTTTAGTGCTTGAGGTTTGGTAGGGGTGTTAAATGGTTTTTGGGTTTATTTTAAGGTTTATAGGATTTAGGGTTTCTTATGGTTTAGGGTTTAGGATTTCTTAGGGTTTTAGGTTAGGGTATAGGGTTTAGGGCTCAAGATTTTTTTAATTTTTGTGTGTTAGGTTAAGGGTTTTATCTAGGTTTTTAGGGTTTAGGGCTTTGGGTTTCTTAGGTTAATGTTTTATAGGGTTTTATTGATTTAGGATTTAGGTCTTAGGGTTTTTTTTTTGTGTGTTTTAGGGTTTAGCATATATAATTTAGGGTTTTTTTGGGTTTAGAGTTATTTCGGTTTAGGGGTTTTTGTGCTTTTTAGAGTTTTTAAGTGATAAGTGTTTCTTAAGAATTTTTAGAGCTTAGGATTTAGGGTATAGAGTTTTTTTGTGTTTCTTTAGGTTAGGGTTTACAGATTTTCTGGATTTAGGGTTTAGAGCTTAGGTTTTGTAGAGGTTTAACATGGTTTTTAGGGTTTATAGGATTTAGTGTTTCATAAGACTTAGGATTTAGGGTTTTAGGTTTAGGATTTAGGGTTTTAGGTTAGTGTTTTGGGTTTAGATCTTAGAGTTTTTTAGGTTAAGGGTTTTATCTAGGATTTTAGGGTTTAGGGCTTTGGGTTTTTTAGGTTAAGATTTTTCAGGCTTTTATAGGTTTAGTTAGGGCTTAGGTTTTTTTATTGTGTTTTTTTTTGGATTTAGCATATACAATTTAGGGCTTATAGGGCTTAGGGCTTAGAGTTAGTTTAGGTTTAGGGATTTTTAGGTTTTTTAGGGTTTTTAAGGGTTAAGTGTTTCTTAGGGTTTTTATGGTTTAGGGTTTAGGGATTAGGTTTTTTTTTTGTGTTTGTAAGGTTTACGGTTTACAGATTTTTAGGATTCAGGGTTTAGAGCTTACGTTTTTGTATGGGTTTTAATGGTTTTTAGGGTTTATTTTAAGGTTAATAGGATATAGGATTTCTTAGGGTTTAGGGTTAGGGTTTCGGTTTTGGGGTATAGGGCTTAGGGTTTTTTAGGGTTCAGGGCTTTGCGATTTTGGGTTAAGGATTTTTAGGGTTTTATAGGCTTAGGTTTTTTTTTTGTGTGTTTTTTATGATTTAGCATATACGATTTCGGGCTTTATAGGGTTTAGAGCTTTGAATTTTTTTAGGTTTAAGGGTTTTTGGGGGGTTTTAGAGATTGTTTTTTAAGGTTTTAGGATTTAGGGCTTAGATTTTTTTTTTGTGTTTTTTAGGTTTAGGATTTAGGGTTTAGAGCTTTCGGTTTTGTAGGAATTTTAAATGCTTTTTAGGGTTTATAGGTGTCGCGCCCCGTTTTTCTCAAAACGGACTTTCCTTCCGGATGCATGACCTAACAACTCTTTTGGGATTTGGAGGAATGAAGAGTTGCCACCTAACGAATTAAGGCGCGTTAGGGCACCTATCTAACCTAAACTAGTCTAACTAGGTTCAACGAACCAGAGATCAGGGTAAGGGTTCAAGTTACCTCGAGGGGAAGGTATTAGGCATCCCTCGAGGTCCATAAATGTTGGTCCCGACCGTGTCTCATGCAATTTATGTGGGGGTTAAAAGTAGCAATTAAGGTCACTTTATTATTTGGTTATTTATTAAGCATGCTTGCTAAGTGATAACTAATATTAAACAATTAAGATCGACTCATTTATTAATTTAATTAATTAAGCATGCAAAAACTAGATGATAACATAATACTAAATAACTAACAAAATAAAATTTAAAGAGATAGCGAGAAGATAGAAAGTAGACAAATATATAAGTAAATATGATTTTATATTTAATTAAACTACCCCAAATAAATATAATTATAAACAGATAAAGGGACCAAGGGAAAGGGAGACTCTGAAGAACTTTAGGATCAGCACTCGACTTTTATTTTTTGATAGGCTTCTGTGTACAAGGGAAAGGGAGACTCTGAAGGACTTTAGGATCAACACTCGACTTTTTTTTTTTTGACAGGCTTCCGTGTAGGCACTGACAAAAATCAAGATTTGTCGCTTTAAGCCTGAGTCGATATCATCATATCCATAGGGCCTAAACTACCCCTACCCCACCACCGCATGTTTTTCGTCTCTAAAAGGTACCTATCGTCCCCGCTTAAGGTCCAAGAGGCATTGGACTACTATTAGGGTGGGTATAGACTAAAATAAATATAATAGGCCCACCTAGACAACAAGTCAAACAATTTGGACGAGCATTTAGCACATAGAGTCTCAAGTTGGCCTCTAGATTTTAATTTAGCATGTTGGCAAACACAAGTTAAGATGAAAAGGTCGCATGCCAAGTGTGTGTACATACGGACATGCATAACATTGATTAATTTTAAAAGGGATAGAAAATTATTATAAGTACGAAAGAGCTTATTATATTGATATTAAATGTGGCAGTACAGATTTAGGTTAGAGCAGTAGCAAAATTTAAATGACATACTAGCAATAAGTTATTACTTTTAAAAAGAAAAGAAGGGCAAAGCAGTAGCTTAAATGCACAAATTAATTCGAGCAAGATAATCGGGCAGCAAACAGCAGATTTTAAGAGAACTTGCCAAATATAATTATTAATTGATTTTAACTAGCAAGATCGCGTTCAAATGCGGAAAATAATTATATCAAATAAAAACGACAGCAAAGCATATAAGACAGATTCTAGTTCTTTTAGTTATTAGCATACATGAGAGATTTGAGAGTCTATAGGCCTGATCTCTAAGTGACTTACATGTATTTGAATAATTAGCAAAACATGCTGAAAGTATATTTAAACTGATTAATTAACATCGGTTTTATTAGTTGAATCTTATATAGGCATGCTTTTCTAGATGTAAACATGCTAAAAATTATTAAACCTATAGGCACTGAATCTATTTCATTTAAACAAATTATAAAACCTATAGACATATTTCTATATAAAGATATAATAATATTCAGAAACCTATAAGCATGATTTTCTAAACCCCAAATAATATGCAAGTAAAAATAAACCTTATGACCATGATTTCTAGATAGAACATGCTGAAATTTATATTAAGCTTCAGAAAACCTATAGGCATGGTGTCTAATAATTATTAGTCAATTTTCCACACTTTAACAAAATTGGCAAGCAAGGCGAGACTCTAAGAGTCAAAATTTTGACATATATTTATATTAAGTTGATTGACCGGATAAAGTTACAAATAAAGGTTGGTTTTAAACCACTTATTTAAACTATATTCTAGTGTGCTTGCCTAAATTATCATTTTAATTGACATACAGATTTTAACAACCTCACGCATTATTAATATGAAACGGAATAATAATAAAAAGAAAGAAAACAATTAGCACGTAATTTCCCTCCCCCCTTAGACGATCCCCAAATTATATCATATATAGGGTTTAGAGAGTTATACAAAATATTACAAAAACCCTGAACAAAAGCAAATTGTAAACGACATGATACAAACCGAAAGTAAACTACTAAACAAAAATGGCTTATATTCGGTATCCCGCCCTAAGCGACTCTTTCATTCTTGAACTTGAGTTCAAAACCTGTTAAACAGAATAATACCAAACACTAGATCATAGCATAATAATAATTATATAGAAACATAACAAATATTCACAACAAACACACGAATTTCAAACGAGTCATAGAACACATAAGATCACACCTTGACAAGAAAGGGATAACGAAGCTAACCCGGATGCTTCATTTTTTTTATTTCATTCAAACATGTGCTGATATTCAAAATAATAATGCAAGATGAAATTAAACTAATGGAAGAACAACTAACCAGTTAAAGCAGAAATATTTAACAACAATGAAGACCCACACTTAATTCCAATAGACCCGAACACAGCAAAAACCGAGTAAGAAAGCACTTCGAATATTCATCGGAATCTTAATTCTTTTTAAGAGTAGAGAGCAATATTTTTTAAAGTATTCAAGAGAGCGAAGTCAAGATCCGGATCCCTAAACAATGAAGGAGAGCCTTGTTTATATACTAAGTAAGGGGGCACAATTAAAAGGAAAGAATTAATTTTAGGTCTCAAAAATAATATTTCCTTATACAAAAAGGCGAGTCAAATCAACAAAATATTATTTTTTAGCTCCATCAAATAACTTTACTAAAAATATAACAAGTAAGAAAAAAATTTATTCTAATTAAGGCAACTACAGTCAATTAACAATACCAAATAAAATAATAATTAAATATACCTTACCAAAAGATACAAAGCTACCCGGATTAATTTTAAAAAATAGTCAAAATATTATGCAAAAATCACGCAAGCAAATTACAAGCTTCTTTCAATACTAATTAAATCACTTAAGGAGAAAATCGGATAACTAAATCAAGTAAACAGATATTCATTCAACATATAAAGACAAATAAAAAGGTACAGGAATCAATTGGGGAGTCATTGTCTCAACACATAAAAAAACTTATTCAAAATAACTCAATCAAAGCCAAGTCAAGGGTTACCACACTTAGCATAATCAATTACCAATTAAATTTTCCCTATTAGCGCATCAAAGTTAAACAAATATTACACTATCAGTTAGAGTATCAAAATAAATATCGCAGGAAATTTATATCAATTTAAACAAAGATTAGTCACAAGAACTCTTTGATGAAGGTCAGAACATATTTTGGGCAAGTGGTGAATCATATATCATATTAGTAGGAGTCAGAAACTTCACCCATAATAAAACTCAAATCATATTAACATCTAATCGTATTTACAAATATGAGTAAATTTCAGAAAAATAATGGAGTTCTAACAAGGCATTCAAATCAAATCCAGCCTAGATCATGTTTAAACTAAAATATAAACAAGTTAGCATACTCTAAGCAAGATGCAAATCAATTTTCACATAAGCATACATGCAATTTCCATAAAATCAAAGCCGACTGCAAATGAAAAGGAAAATAAAAAAACTAAAAGAGAGATAATAATTTAAATGAATGCACCCGGACGGATCTGTCGAGATCCTTTATTTTCCGATCAAAACCCGGCATTCACTAGAGTTCCTTGGCCGGAGGTGCTGCTATTGGAGCTGCTGGTTGGAACTACTGCTGTCACCCACCTGGTGGCAGAGTGGTGGTGCTCGCCTGCTCTCCTCGTCGGATAAGGGAACGGAGGGAGGCTCTAGGGCTGTCGCCGGCTGGAGCAGTTGCTCGGTTGGCTGGTTGTACTCGCCGGCTGCTGCTGCTGTTCTCGCTGAGCTGTTGTCCACTGGAAATTGGAGCAGAAGCGACCAACGTCTGCTGGTTCTCGCGCTGCTCTTTCGCCGGAGAAGAAGAAAGAAGGGAGAGGGAGAGAAGGAGAGGCGACCAGCGGCTGCTGGCTGTCCTCGCCGGCACTGCTGCCGCGTTGCTGTTGGGACTCACCGGAAACGAGACAAGGGAGGAGGACGAAGGGATTTCACCGGCTGGAGGCGCCGGAGTTTGCTGGTCACTGGTCGCTGATTTGAGCGGCTGGCTTCTTCTCCTTCGCTGTTGGCCGCCGGTGAAGAGAAGAGAAAGAGGAGGGGCGGCGGCTTTAGAGAGAGGGAGAGGATGAGTGAATAGATTTAGGGTTTATGTTCTTCTTAGAACTAAAATAGGAAGAATCGATCTCATCCGTTGATTTAATAAGAGACGAAAGGCTAGGATTCGATCTTGAACCTAACTTAAAAGATGGACGGATGAGATTAAATCATTTGGAATTTGAAATTTGGAATAAGAAAGGCTAGAATCGAAATGGAAATGGCTAGGATTGACATGAAAGGGTGGCTATAATTGCAATACAATTGAAATTGAATAGGCTAGAATTAAAAGGAATTACAATAAAACAGGTTACAATTTAAATGATTTTGAGGAAAATCAAAGGAATGCTATTCAATTAAAGTACTACATATATTAAAACATTTTCATACAAATTATACACATCTAAATTTTAAAACATTTACATAAAATAGTTATTTCGAGTTTTGCTAATAATTTTAAAAACTATTTTTACAATAATTTTTTAAAGTAATGCACACTAAATATATAAATTTTTAGACAAAATCGATTAAGATTTTAAATTCGACCTATTTTTAAAAATACATATTTAATCGAATAGCATTTCTAAAATTGCTAAAGGTCGGTCAAAATTGGGTGTCAACAGCTGCCCCTTGGTTGCTTGAGAATGAATGATGAATTGTCGGGCAACCAACGTTGACTTAGTAGCCGATTTTGTCCGACCGACGAGAGATGTCAGTGGGATCAATTGAAATGACATAGAGTTGAAAAAGGGTACGACCGAGACTTTGGTATTAAGCCGCCTACATATCTCTGGTTATACGAGAATCAGGTCGTGTGTAGTTCTAGATTCAGGAGTAGACGAAACTCCTAAGAATTGGAAGAGCGGTATGGTATTTGAACGGGAACGATATTGGCTTGAATTGATAAGATTAGAGTAACGAGAAGAGCATGACGGGGCGATTTTCAATTTAAGAGTGTAGGATTTTGATGAGAAGCGGTATTGTGAGTAGCCAAGGGTTAAATGAAAAACGGTAATATGAGTAGCAGAGGATTAAATGGAAAACGGTAATTGAGTAGCGAAGAAATTGATAGGGCCTTTGCTGTGATAGATGTAAGCACGATAATTGTAGCTGAGAGGGAGATTGATCTCGCCTGCAAAATGTTAGTCTCTGCAAATCTGTAGCTTGTAATATTATTAGAGAAAATATATCAAACAAACGATAAAGGTAAACATGATGCAATTTCCCATATCAACAATGATGTTTGCCATAAGACTATGAAAATGATGTCTTAGGCTATGATGTCTAGGGCCATGATACGCAAAATTATATCCTCAGGTCATGAAAATGTTGTCTGCGGGCCATGAAAAATGATGCCTTTAGACTATGACACATTTGGATCTTGATAAGCAGAAAGTAAATCCTTAGGCCATGATATGATGTCCGCAGGCCATGAAAAATGATGCCTTTAGACCATGACGCCTTAGGAATATGAGTAATGAGTAAAGAAAGCGTATCTGTAATTCGGGCATCTGTTGATACTTGTAGCTTGTTTGGAGTTTATTCGGATATATGCAATTCTCGAGCACAATCCAATCTCGGGCACATGCAATTCGGACTCATGCGATGATATAATTCTCGGGCACATGCAATATCGGGCACAATGCAATCTCGGGCTCAATGCAATCTCGGGCTCAATGCAATATCAGGCACATGCAATTCGGGCTCAATGCAATCTCGAGCACATGCAATAATGTAATTCTCGGGCACATGCAATATCGGGCACAATATGCAATCTCGGGCACATGCAATGATGTAATTCTCGAGCACATGCAATATCGGGCACAATGTAATCTTCTGGCACATGCAATGATGTAATTCTCGGGCACATGCAATATCGGGCATAATGCAATCTTCGGGCACATGCAATATCAGGCACAATGTAATCTTCTGGCACATGCAATGATGTAATTCTCGAGCACATGCAATATCGGGCACAATGCAATCTCGGGCATTAATGCAATCTCGGGCACATGCAATGATATGATTCTCGGGCACATGCAATATCGGGCATAATGCAATCTTCGGGCACATGCAATAGTTGATTGGAGGCATAGACTTTCGCCTTATTGAAAGGATTGAGTGTCATTTGTTGACGAATTCGGAATATTGTAGCTTTGACCCTTCGTCCAATTGTAAGGAGTGAGTGCAGTTGAAAGTTGATTTGTCGAGCTTGATATGGAGTAGTCTGATCCTTTTGTCTGATTAGAAGGATAGAGTACCATTGATTGACGGTTGTCGGGCTCAAAATAACTTGGTCCTTTTATCTTGCCAGAAGGATAGGGCGCCATTTTTTGGCAATTTCGGTTCAGTATAGAGTAGTTTGGTCCTTCGCCTTGTTGGAAAGGCAGTGTGCCATTTGTTAGCGATTTTTGAGCTCTGAATAATGTAGTTTGATCATTCTTCCTATTGGAAGGACGGAATGCCATTGATTAGCGATTTTTCGGATATAGCGGTACATTGATCCTTCAAGTGGTGTTAAAGTTGCTTCTTGTATATGTACCTGTCTTTTCTGCATTCAAAGAAAAAGAGTTAGTTAAAGGGGGAGGTTGATCTGTATCCCTGATTTGGCACAGTGCTCCTTTGGCGTCTGCTAGAATGTCCTTTGAAGTGTTGTCAAATATTTTGAGGTCCCCTCAAAATTTTCTGCCCCAGTGTAGAACTTCTGCTATTCTGATCTTCGTTGCAGATTGTAGCTTGATTGTTGTAAATTTTTTAGATCCTCTCAAAATTCTGTTCCAGTCTTGATTTGCAAGAAAATATGTTTTTTGAAGGAATTTTTGAAACCCTTTCAAAAATTCTGCCCCAGTTACTGATTTGGGAGAAGAAATGTTTTTGAAGGAGTTTTTAAGTTCCTCTCAAAAATTCCGCCCCAGTATCGAGGTTTTGCAAGAAGAATGCTCTTTTATGAAATTTTTGAGACCCTTTCAAAAATTCTGCCCCAGTTACTAATTTGCGCGAAGAAATGCTTTTGCAGGAATTTTGAGTTCCCTGCAGAAAATTTTGCTTCAGTATCATCACTTGCAATAAAATGTCCTTCTGATGGAATTTTTGAGACCCTCTAAAAAAATTCTGCCCCAGTTAACAGTAAAAAGGGAAAATGGAATTTTTATTATGATAAGACCGAACTTCATAGGAGCGCCTACGTATCCCCTCTTAAATGGGAATCAGGTCTGACGTAGTTCCAAATACAAAGAGCATAGTTCAAGACATTAAACAGAGCATATAGCAACAACCAAAAGATAGATTCTGACCAAACTTTATTGCCCATATGCTAACATGGGTACCTTCCTTGTCAGAACTTGACGGAACATGAATGTAGAGAACGTAAGCTTAAATGGCATAAGTCTTTATTGGAAAGTGCTTCAAATGACCTTCAACATGTTTTCTGTTGGGATTTCTTTGGGGCAAAGTCCTCCAAGCATATGATCTTGGTATCAATCAGTTGCTGAATCTTGCCTTTCAGATCACGACATTCTTTTGTGGTATGTCTTTTCATCCCTGAGTGATAAGTACAAACCTTAGAGGTTTCAACCCACCTTGCACGTGTATTCATCCTTATTTCACTGACAGGAGCGATGTGACCAGCAAGCCTCAACTTTTCATAGACTCGATCTATAGGCTCAGTCAAAGGAGTGTAAATTTTGATGGGCCTTTTCTCAACATTGAATAGATTTTTGCGAATATGTTTTTGAGTGAGGGTTTTGACATTGTGAACATGATAATTAGGTATGAGCGGCGCACAATACCAAGGGACTTGGTGTAGAGGTGTTTGATATTGAGGAGCTTGTAAGGGAGGACTCGGTAGACTCAGAGTAAGATATGGAGGTCTGGAAGCATAAGCAGATGTTGAGGAGGATATGGGTAATTTGAAAAGTGAGTGTTCTTTAGAGGCATTTGAATGGAGCTTGGTTGATTTTGAGAAGTGGGGTAAGTTGGTGGGGGATGAGAAATAGGGTGAGTGAGTGGAGGATTATCTTGGAGAGTGGCTTGACTTGTGACATGTGGTTTATCTATGTTTGTCTCCAGAGTGGGATCGAAAGAGAGTAACAACTTCGCCCACCCGCGCATATCAGACACTTCCTCTTCTAGTTCCCTTATTTTCTTTTTCAGGCTTGAGACCAACTCGTCTAAATGATGCTTCTTTTCAATAGTCTTACTCATAACCTTCTCACATAAATTGAGATAACAAGCACATTGTTTTAAGATAAAACGCCCTAAATGCAAGGAGCCTCGTTGAGCCAGAGGTAGGCCTAAGACGACATATAAGTGATGCACAATAATTAATTCAAGCCTTATTTGCCAATTTGGAGTTTAGATTAGAGGAAATAAACAAACTTTATTTATTATAAAATTCGAACAATACATCATAATTTATAAACAAAAACTGAAATAAACTAAGGGAAAGGGGGTAACAATGGGAAAGTCATTCTAAATTCTGGATATCTTGAAGATATCGATTCCAAGAGCTTGGCGCCAATTGACTTCTTGTATAGAGAGTGCCTTCATTCTTGATCTTCATCACGTTGCGTGCCCATCTGTTTTCCCTTTCATCAGTGAGCCCATAGTATCCTTCCCCACTTACTTCTCTATCTTTGACCTCCTTTAAGATCCATATGTAATACTCACGTGTGCATAAGGCCTGTCGTTCACCCATGGGAATAGTTAACACTCGGTCCCATCTTCGAAGTATGATGTGGACTTGCGGTTTATCTAGTCCAAATTCATACTTGCAGTGCTCCATGTCGGATCAGAGTGGTATTACTTGAGTTCGCCCAAATTGG
>NW_006239767.1:22880-29874 GCF_000226075.1 Solanum tuberosum
GGAGTACTCGAAGAGGAGTGTATGGTTGAACGCCTTTTAAGCCAATGAGCTCAATGAAGTATCGGTCATCGCCTCTTACTATCGCATGAGGGGTGGACAACCAATGGAGCTTTCATTGGATGCGGTATCTCTCGAGCTCTGTCAAGAATATCTGCCAGTCTATGAATCCTACAGGGGCGGTGAAAGCTATCATTCTTCTTGGATAATTATTAATCTTGTTGCCATAACCCAGAAAGATGTCTATCGCGTCAGACCGTAGGTAGAAGTGTTCAATAGCCCATAATTGCAGCAAAAAGTTGCATCCCTCGAAAAACATTTGACCATCGACGCATGTTAACTGACTCCTCATTATTTCCGGCAAGATCATGGGTACTAGGGTTTTCCTAGGTTCGCCCTCTCTTTGGCCTAAATCTCGAACCACATAACCCAAGCGTGTATCAATCATTTCCCTTATCTAAGGAAAAACCAGGGATCCTAATAGGGAAATGGCAAAGGCATTTAGGCGATATGTTTTCCATTCCTCGACAGAGCATTCAAACTCATCAATAAAAGAGTAATAACTATCATCTCGGCCAAAACGTGAATACAGAAAGTCGAAATGAATCCAGTCTAAAGAAGATAAGGTTGGATTTGACTTCATTCCGAAACTTTGTAAGAACTCCCTTGATGATGGCTTACATGGTACTATCATTTCACACTCGTGGTATGACATGTCAATGAAACCACTTATCTTCTCAATCGTTGGTGCCAAGTCGAAATCCACGAATTTGAAAACCATCCTCACAGGGTCCCAAAATTCTAGCAAGGCCCTAATCAAGTGAGGGTTTGGTATGACAAAGATGAGGTAGGTAAGACCGCCCAACAGTTGACGAATCTCTCTTTCGCGATCCCTCTTAATATCAATCCACCATCTTAGCTTGTAGTTCACATCTACGACCATTTGCGGATTTGGGGAGTTGAAAATGTCCATGACTCTGCAAACAAAACAACAAATGACTTCTAAACTCCATGTTGGCAAATTTGGCTTAATTTAATTATTATGACCATATTGACACGTAATTATGCAATTTGTCTAAAGGGTGTTGGGGCCCTTTAGACGATAATGTGGCTACTAATCATGCGGATTGACACCAAGGGTCAAACCACCTAGGGCTTATGCAGCATGTATGACTTAAGCGAATTTTCTAAGAGTTGACTTGACACAGACTTGAAAGGGATTCTATGCGATAAGGCTCGTGGTTTCCCGGTAGTAAGACTATCCGTTCCGTCCACGCATATGCCGACTCTCTATAATTGGGTGTTTGAAGAAAATTAGAGTAGTTGTGAGAGGTGCAAAGGCACAACATCACGGTAACAAAATAAAAAAAAGGAAGAGGGTCCTAATTGGGGGAAGTATGAGCAGAATGACAATTTATCAAAGCAGTAACATTTAGCACTTAGGTGGAAAGCAGTAACACATAAGCAGTTTATGAAAAGCGGTAAATAAGCAAGTAAATAAATACATGCATAAAAGGAAATGAATATACAAACATTGTGAATAATCAAGCAAATAAGGAAAAGGGTATGGGATTTAAACATGAAAATACTCAAATAAGGGAAAAGGGGAAAGGGTGAAACATGGAAATAAATAATAAGGGAAAAAGGGAAAGGGGTGGAACATGAGAATAAACACATAAGAAAAAAGGAAAGGGCTGGAACATGGAAAATATGTAATAAATAAGAAAACAAATGGTAACGAAACATGGTAATCAACCAAACAAGTAATGAAATAACCAGATAAAGTAAACCCCCACATAAATCAATGAAACACGTAATGGTTAGAACCTAATATCCCCATCAGAGTCGCCATTCTGTCACACCCCGTTTTTCTCAAAATGGACTTTCCTTCCGGATGCATGACCTAACAACTCTTTTGGGATTTGGAGGAATGAAGAGTCGCCACCTAACGAATTAAGGCGCGTTAGGGCACCTATCTAACCTAAACTAGTCTAACTAGGTTCAACGAACCAGAGATCAGGGTAAGGGTTCAAGTTACCTCAAGGGGAAGGTATTAGGCATCCCTCGAGGTCCATAAATGTGGTCCCGACCGTGTCTCATGCAATTTATGTGGGGGTTAAAAGTAACAATTAAGGTCACTTTATTATTTGGTTATTTATTAAGCATGCTTGCTAAGTGATAACTAATATTAAACAATTAAGATCGACTCATTTATTAATTTAATTAATTAAGCATGCAAAAACTAGATGATAACATAATACTAAATAACTAACAAAATAAAATTTAAAGAGATAGCGAGAAGATAGAAAGTAGACAAATATATAAGTAAATATCATTTTATATTTAATTAAACTACCCCAAATAAATATAATTATAAACAGATAAAGGGACCAAGGGAAAGGGAGACTCTGAAGAACTTTAGGATCAGCACTCGACTTTTATTTTTTTGACAGGCTTCCGTGTAGGGACTGACAAAAATCGAGATTTGTCGCTTTAAGCCTGAGTCGATATCATCATATCCATAGGGCCTAAACTACCCCTACCCCACCACCGCATGCTTTTCGTCCACCGCATGTTTTTCGTCTCTAAAAGGTGCCTAACGTCCCCGCTTAAGGTCCAAGAGGCATTGGACTACTATTAGGGTGGGTATAGACTAAAATAAATATAATAGGCCCACCTAGACAACAAGTCAAACAATTTGGACGAGCATTTAGCACATAGAGTCTCAAGTTGGCCTCTAGATTTTAATTTAGCATGTTGGCAAACACAAGTTAAGATGAAAAGGTCGCATGCCAAGTGTGTGTACATACGGACATGCATAACATTGATTAATTTTAAAAGGGATAGAAAATTATTATAAGTACGAAAGAGCTTATTATATTGATATTAAATGTGGCAGTACAGATTTAGGTTAGAGCAGTAGCAGAATTTAAATGACATACTAGCAATAAGTTATTACTTTTAAAAAGAAAAGAAGGGCAAAGCAGTAGCTTAAATGCACAAATTAATTCGAGCAAGATAATCGGGCAGCAAACAGCAGATTTTAAGAGAACTTGCCAAATATAATTATTAATTGATTTTAACTAGCAAGATCGCGTTCAAATGCGGAAAATAATTATATCAAATAAAAACGACAGCAAAGCATATAAGACAGATTCTAGTTCTTTTAGTTATTAGCATACATAAGAGATTTGAGAGTCTATAGGCCTGATCTCTAAGTGACTTACATGTATTTGAATAATTAGCAAAACATGCTGAAAGTATATTTAAACTGATTAATTAACATCGGTTTTATTAGTTGAATCTTATATAGGCATGCTTTTCTAGATGTAAACATGCTAAAAATTATTAAACCTATAGGCACTGAATCTATTTCATTTAAACAAATTATAAAACCTATAGACATATTTCTATATAAAGATATAATAATATTCAGAAACCTATAAGCATGATTTTCTAAACCCCAAATAATATGCAAGTAAAAATAAACCTTATGACCATGATTTCTAGATAGAACATGCTGAAATTTATATTAAGCTTCAGAAAACCTATAGGCATGGTGTCTAATAATTATTAGTCAATTTTCCACACTTTAACAAAATTGGCAAGCAAGGCGAGACTCTAAGAGTCAAAATTATGACATATATTTATATTAAGTTGATTGACCGGATAAAGTTACAAATAAAGGTTGGTTTTAAACCACTTATTTAAACTATATTCTAGTGTGCTTGCCTAAATTATCATTTTAATTGACATACAGATTTTAACAACCTCACGCATTATTAATATGAAACGGAATAATAATAAAAAGAAAGAAAACAATTAGCACGTAATTTCCCTCCCCCCTTAGACGATCCCCAAATTATATCATATATAGGGTTTAGAGAGTTATACAAAATATTACAAAAACCCTGAACAAAAGCAAATTGTAAACGACATGATACAAACCGAAAGTAAACTACTAAACAAAAATGGCTTATATTCGGTATCCCGCCCTAAGCGACTCTTTCATTCTTGAACTTGAGTTCAAAACCTGTTAAACAGAATAATACCAAACACTAGATCATAGCATAATAATAATTATATAGAAACATAACAAATATTCACAACAAACACACGAATTTCAAACGAGTCATAGAACACATAAGATCACACCTTGACAAGAAAGGGATAAGGAAGCTAACCCGGATGCTTCATTTTTTTTATTTCATTCAAACATGTGCTGATATTCAAAATAATAATGCAAGATGAAATTAAACTAATGGAAGAACAACTAACCAGTTAAAGCAGAAATATTTAACAACAATGAAGACCCACACTTAATTCCAATAGACCCGAACACAGCAAAAACCGAGTAAGAAAGCACTTCGAATATTCATCGGAATCTTAATTCTTTTTAAGAGTAGAGAGCAATATTTTTTAAAGTATTCAAGAGAGCGAAGTCAAGATCCGGATCCCTAAACAATGAAGGAGAGCCTTGTTTATATACTAAGTAAGGGGGCACAATTAAAAGGAAAGAATTAATTTTAGGTCTCAAAAATAATATTTCCTTATACAAAAAGGCGAGTCAAATCAACAAAATATTATTTTTTAGCTCCATCAAATAACTTTACTAAAAATATAACAAGTAAGAAAAAAATTTATTCTAATTAAGGCAACTACAGTCAATTAACAATACCAAATAAAATAATAATTAAATATACCTTACCAAAAGATACAAAGCTACCCGGATTAATTTTAAAAAATAGTCAAAATATTATGCAAAAATCACGCAAGCAAATTACAAGCTTCTTTCAATACTAATTAAATCACTTAAGGAGAAAATCGGATAACTAAATCAAGTAAACAGATATTCATTCAACATATAAAGACAAATAAAAAGGTACAGGAATCAATTGGGGAGTCATTGTCTCAACACATAAAAAAACTTATTCAAAATAACTCAATCAAAGCCAAGTCAAGGGTTACCACACTTAGCATAATCAATTACCAATTAAATTTTCCCTATTAGCGCATCAAAGTTAAACAAATATTACACTATCAGTTAGAGTATCAAAATAAATATCGCAGGAAATTTATATCAATTTAAACAAAGATTAGTCACAAGAACTCTTTGATGAAGGTCAGAACATATTTTGGGCAAGTGGTGAATCATATATCATATTAGTAGGAGTCAGAAACTTCACCCATATTAAAACTCAAATCATATTAACATCTAATCGTATTTACAAATATGAGTAAATTTCAGAAGAATAATGGAGTTCTAACAAGGCATTCAAATCAAATCCAGCCTAGATCATGTTTAAACTAAAATATAAACAAGTTAGCATACTCTAAGCAAGATGCAAATCAACTTTCACATAAGCATACATGCAATTTCCATAAAATCAAAGCCGACTGCAAATGAAAAGGAGAATAAAAAAACTAAAAGAGAGATAATAATTTAAATGAATGCACCCGGACGGATCTATCGAGATCCTTTATTTTCCGATCAAAACCCGACATTCACTAGAGTTCCTTGGCCGGAGGTGCTGCTATTGGAGCTGCTGGTTGGAACTACTGCTGTCACCCACCTGGTGGCAGAGTGGTGGTGATCGCCTGCTCTCCTCGTCGGATAAGGGAACGGAGGGAGGCGCTAGGGCTGTCGCCGGATGGAGCAGTTGCTCGGTTGGCTGGTTGTACTCGCCGGCTGCTGCTGCTGTTCTCGCTGAGCTGTTGTCCACTGGAAATTGGAGCAGAAGCGACCAACGTCTGCTGGTTCTCGCGCTGCTGCTGTTTCGCCGGAGAAAAAGAAAGAAGGGAGAGGGAGAGAAGGAGAGGCGACCAGCGGCTGCTGGCTGTCCTCGCCGGCACTGCTGCCGCGTTGCTGTTGGGACTCACCGGAAACGAGACAAGGGAGGAGGACGAAGGGATTTCACCGGCTGGAGGCGCCGGAGTTTGCTGGTCACTGGTCGCTGATTTGAGCGGCTGGCTTCTTCTCCTTCGCTGTTGGCCGCCGGTGAAGAGAAGAGAAAGAGGAGGGGCGGCGGCTTTAGAGAGAGGGAGAGGATGAGTGAATAGATTTAGGGTTTATGTTCTTCTTAGAACTAAAATAGGAAGAATCGATCTCATCCGTTGATTTAATAAGAGACGAAAGGCTAGGATTCGATCTTGAACCTAACTTAAAAGATGGACGGATGAGATTAAATCATTTGGAATTTGAAATTTGGAATAAGAAAGGCTAGAATCGAAATGGAAATGGCTAGGATTGACATGAAAGGGTGGCTATAATTGCAATACAATTGAAATTGAATAGGCTAGAATTAAAAGGAATTACAATAAAACAGGTTACAATTTAAATGATTTTGAGGAAAATCAAAGGAATGCTATTCAATTAAAGTACTACATATATTAAAACATTTTCATACAAATTATACACATCTAAATTTTAAAACATTTACATAAAATAGTTATTTCGAGTTTTGCTAATAATTTTAAAAACTATTTTTACAATAATTTTTTAAAGTAATGCACACTAAATATATAAATTTTTAGACAAAATCGATTAAGATTTTAAATTCGACCTATTTTTAAAAATACATATTTAATCGAATAGCATTTCTAAAATTGCTAAAGGTCGGTCAAAATTGGGTGTCAACAGCTGCCCCTTGGTTGCTTGAGAATGAATGATGAATTGTCGGGCAACCAACGTTGACTTAGTAGCCGATTTTGTCCGACCGACGAGAGATGTCAGTGGGATCAATTGAAATGACATAGAGTTGAAAAAGGGTACGACCGAGACTTTGGTATTAAGCCGCCTACATATCTCTGGTTATACGAGAATCAGGTCGTGTGTAGTTCTAGATTCAGGAGTAGACGAAACTCCTAAGAATTGGAAGAGCGGTATGGTATTTGAACGGGAACGATATTGGCTTGAATTGATAAGATTAGAGTAACGAGAAGAGCATGACGGGGCGATTTTCTATTTTTGAGAGTAAGGGTTTGTTGGGGGGGGGGG
>NW_006239767.1:30361-37967 GCF_000226075.1 Solanum tuberosum
GATCTCATCCGTTGATTTAATAAGAGACGAAAGGCTAGGATTCGATCTTGAACCTAACTTAAAAGATGGACGGATGAGATTAAATCATTTGGAATTTGAAATTTGGAATAAGAAAGGCTAGAATCGAAATGGAAATGGCTAGGATTGACATGAAAGGGTGGCTATAATTGCAATACAATTGAAATTGAATAGGCTAGAATTAAAAGGAATTACAATAAAACAGGTTACAATTTAAATGATTTTGAGGAAAATCAAAGGAATGCTATTCAATTAAAGTACTACATATATTAAAACATTTTCATACGAATTATACACATCTAAATTTTAAAACATTTACATAAAATAGTTATTTCGAGTTTTGCTAATAATTTTAAAAACTATTTTTACAATAATTTTTTAAAGTATACACACTAAATATATAAATTTTTAGACAAAATCGATTAAGATTTTAAATTCGACCTATTTTTAAAAATACATATTTAATCGAATAGCATTTCTAAAATTGCTAAAGGTCGGTCAAAATTGGGTGTCAACAATAGGATTTAGGGTTTCCTAAGGTTTAGGGTTTAAGGTATCTTAGGGCTTAGGGTTTTTTAGGTTAAGGCTTTTATCTAGTGTTTTAGGGTTTAGGGCTTTAGGTATTTTAGTTTAAGGTTTTTTAGGGTTTTATAGGTTTATGGTTTAGGGCTTAGTATTTTTTGGGTGTTTTTTATGGTTTAGAATATAAGATTTAGGGCTTTATAGGGTTTAGAGTTTAGAGCTTTTTAGTTTTAGCGGTTTTTGAGATTTTTAGGGTTTGTAAGGGTTAAGTGTTTCTCAAGAATTTTTAGGGTTTATGGTTTAGGGTTTAAGGTTTTTTTTTGTTTTTTTTAGGTTTAGGGTTTAATTTTTTTTTCCAGATTTTGCGTTTAGAGCCTTATAGGGAATTTAAATGGTTTTTAGGGTTTATTTTGGGGTTTACAGTATTTAGGGTTTCTTAAGGTTTAGGGTTTAGGGTTTTAGGTTAGGGCTTAGGGTTTTTTATGGTCTAGGGTTTTATGTTAAGGGTTTTATCTAGGTTTTTAGGGTTTAGGGCTTTGGATTTTTTAGGTTTAGGATTCTTACGGTTTTATCGGTTTAGGGTTTTGGGCTTACGTTTTTATGTGTTTTTAAGGTTTAACATATAGGATTTAGAGCTTAATAGGGTTTAGTGCTTAAAGTTTGTCTAGCTTAAGCAGTTTTTGGTTTTTTTTAGGGGTTTTAAGTGTCAAGTGTTTCTTAGGGTTTAAGGTTTACACTTAGGGTTTTTTGTGTTTGTAAGTTTAGGGTTTACAGATATTTAGGATTTAGAGTTTAGATCTTAGGTTTTTTAGGGATTTTAAAAGTTTTTTAGGGGTTTTATAGGGTTAGTATGATTTAGGGTTTCTTAAGGTTTAGGGTTTAGTGTTTCTTAGGGTTTTGAATTTAGGATTTGGATTTTGGATTCAGAGTTTAGGGATTAGGGTTTTTTTAGGTTTAAGGATTTAGGTTAAGGCTTTTATCTAGGTTTTTAGGGATTAGGGATTTGGGTTTTTTGGGTTAATGTTTTTTAGGGTTTTATATGTTTAGGGTTTAGGGCTTATGGTTTCTTTTTTGTATTTTTTAGGATTTAGCATATACAATTTAGGGCATTATAGGGTTTTGAGCTTAGAGTTTTTTCGGTTTAGGGTTTTTTGGATTTGTAGGGTTTTTAAGGGTTAAGTATTTCTTAGGGTGTTTTAGGGTTTAGGGTTTACAAATTTTTAGGATGTAGTTTTTAGAGCTAAGGGTATTGTAGGGTTTAAATTGTTTTAGGGTTTATAGTATTTAGGGTTTCTTAAGGTTTCGGAAATAGGATTTCTTAGGGATTTAGGTTTATGATTTAGGGTTTTAGGTTAAGGTTTAGGGTTTAGGCTTAGGTTTTATTTTTTTGTTTTTAGGGTTGAGCATATACGATTTAGGGCTTTATAAGGTTTAGAGCTTAGAGTGTTTTAGGTTTAGGCGTTTTAAGGTTTTTAAGATTTAAGTGTTTCTTAGGGTATTTTAGGGTTTAGGTTTTATGGATGCTTAGGATTTAGGGTTTAGAGCTTATGGTTTTGTAGGTGTTTTGAATTGGTTTTTGGGTTTATTTCAAGGTTTATATGATTTAAGGTTTAGGGTTTAAGGTTTCTTAGGTTTTAGGTTTGGGAGTTAGGATTTTAGGTTAGGGTTTAGGTCTTAGGTTTTGTTTTATGTTTAGGGATTATGTTAAGGGTTTTTCTAGGTTTTCAGGGTTTAGGGCTTTGGGTTTTTTAGGTTAAGGGTTTTATCTAGGGTTTTCAGGGTTTTATTGTTTTAGGGTTTAGGGCTTAGGGTTTTTTGTGTTTTATAGGGTTTAGCATATATGATTTAGGGTTTTATAGGGTTTAGAACTTTGAGTTTTTTTAGTTTTACGCGTTTCTAAGGGTTAAGTGTTTGGTAGGTGTTTTAGGGTTTAGGGTTTTGAACTTAGGGTTTTTTTTTTGCTTTTTAGGTTTAAGGTTTAAGGTTTACAGATTTTTAGGATTCAGTGTTTAGTGCGTGGTATTTTGTATGGGTTTTAAATGGTTTTAGGATTTATAGGATTTAGAGTTTCTTAAGATTTAGGGAAGGTTTGTTTGGGTTTCATATTTTGGATTTTGGGTTTTAGTTTAGGGATTAGTGTTTTGGCTTAGAGTTTTTTTAGGATTAAGGTTTTAGGTTATTGGTTATTTCTAGATTTTTAGTGTTTCAAGCTATTAAGGTTATGGTTTTTTAGGTTTTTATAGGTTTAGAGTTTTGGGCTTAGTTTTTTTTTTTTTTGTGTTTTAGTGTTGAGCATATACGATGTAGGGATTTATAGGTGTTTTGGGTTCTTCAGGTGTTTTAAGGGTTAAGTGTTTGTTGGGGTTTTTCAGGGTTTAGGGTTATGGGCATAGGGTATTTTGTGCTTTTTAGATTTAGGGTTTATAGATATCTAGATTTTAGAATTTAGAGCTTTGGTTTTTGTAGGGGTTTTAAATGGTTTTTAGGGTTTATAGGATTTAGGGTTTCTTAGGGTTTTAGGTTTAGGATTTAGGATTTTAGGTTAGGGTTTAGGGTTTAGGGCTTAGGTTTTTTTATGGTCTAGGGTTTTATGTTAAGGGTTTTATCTAGGTTTTTAGGGTTTAGGGCTTTGGATTTTTTACGTTTATTATGATTAGGGATTTATCGGTTTAGGATTTCAAGGCTACGTTTTTTTTGTGTTTTTAGGATTTAACATATATGATTAAGGGCTTAATAGGGTTTCGAGATTAGAGTTTTTCTAGCTTAAGGGGTTTTTGGGTATTTTTGAGGTTTTAAGTGTTAAGTGTTTCTTAGGGTTTAGGGTTTAAGCTTAGGGTTTTTTGTGTTTGTAAGTCTAGGGTTTACAGATATATAGGATTTAGGGTGTAGATCTTAGGTTTTTTATGTGTTTTAAATGGATTTTAGGGTTTTTATAGAGTTAGTATGATTTAGGGTTTCTTAAGGTGTAGGGTTTAGTGTTTCTTAGGGGTTTGAGTTTAGGAATTAGGTTTTGGATTCAGGGCTTAGGGCTTTGTTTTTTTTTATGTTTAAGTATTTAGGTTAAGGCTTTTATCTAGGTTTTTAGTGCTTAGGGATTTACGTTTTTTAGGGTTTTATAGGTTTAGGATTTCTTAGGGTTTTAGGTTTAGTATTTAAGGTTAAGGGTTTAGGGCTTAGGGTTTTTTATGGTCTAGGGTTTTATGTTAAGGCTTTTATCTAGTTTTTTTTGGTTTAGGGCTTTGGATTTTCAATAGGATTCTTAGGGTTTTATCGGTTTAGGGTTTTGGGGTTACGTGTTTTTGTGTTTTTAGGGTTTGACATATACGATTTAGGGCTTAATAGGGTTTAGAGCTTAGATTTTTTCTAGCTTAAGGGTTTTTTTAGTGTTTTTAAGTGTTAAGTGTTTCTTAGGGTTAAGGGTTTACACTTAGGTATTTTGTGTTTGTAAGTTTAGGGTTTACCGATATTTAGGATTTAGTGTTTAGATCTTAGGTTTTGTAGGGGTTTTAAATGCTTTTTAGGGGTTTTATAGGTTTAGTAGGATTTAGGGTTTCTTAAGGTTTATAGTTTAATGTTTCTTAGGGGTTAGAGTTTAGGATTTGGGTTTTAGATTAAGGGTTTAGGGCTTAGGGTTTTTTTAGGTTTAAGGATTTAGGTTAAGGCTTTTGTCTAGGCTTTTAGGGATTAGGGTTTTTTAGGTTAAGGTTTATTAGGGTTTTATAGGTTTAGGGTTTAGGGGTTTTTTTATTATATTTTTTAGGATTTAGCATATACAATTTAGGGGTATATAGGGTTTAGAGCTTAGATTTTTTAGGTTTAGGGGTTTTTAGGGGTTTTAGGGGTTAAGTGTTTCTTACGCTTTTTTAGAATTTAGGGTTTGGGGATTAGGATTTTTTTTAATTTTATTTTAGGTTTAGGGTTTACTAATTTTTAGGATGTAGTGTTTATAGCTAAGGGTATTGTAGGGGTTTTAAGTGGTTTTTAGATTTTCCTTTAGGGTTTCTTAAGGTATAGGAAATAGTGTTTCTTATGGATTTAGGTTTAGGATTTAGCATTTTAGGGTTATGGTTTAGGGCTATGGTTTTTTTTTAGGTTTAGGGATTTAGGTTAAGGGTTTTATCTGGGATTTTATGGTTTAGGGGTGTGGGTTTTTAAGTTTAAGGTTTTTATTTAAGTTCATAGGGTTTAGGCTTAGAGTTTTGTTAGGATTAGGGTTTTAGGTTATGGCATTTTTCTAGATTTTTAGTGTTTCAAGCTTTAAAGTTTATGGCTTTTTAGGTTTTTATAGGTTTAGAGCTTTGGGCTTAGTTTTTTTTTTTTAAGGTTGAGCATATACGATTTATGGTTTTTATAGGGGTTTTGGTTCTTCAGGGGTTTTAAGGGTTAACTGTTTGTTAGGGTTTTTCAGGGTTTAGGGTTATGGGCATATGGTATTTTGTGTTTTTTAGATTTCTAGAATTTAGAATTTAGAGATTAGGTTTTTGTAGGGGTTTTTAATGGTTACTTAGGGTTTCTTAAGGTTTAGGGTTTAGGGTTTCTTTGGGTTTTAGGTTTAGTATTTAGGGTTTTAGGTTAGGGTTTAGGGTTTAGGGCTTAGGATTTTTTATCATTTAGGATTTTATGTTAAGGGTATTATCTAGGTTTTTAGGGTTTAGGCTTTGGATTTTTTAGGTTTAGGATCCTTAGGGTTTTATCGGTTTAGGGTTTCAGGCTTACATTTTTTTCGTGTTTTTAGGGTTTAACGTATACGATTTAGGGCTTAATAGGGTTTAGTAGCTTTAGAGTTTTTCTAGCTTAAGGGGTTTTTGGGTTTTAGTGTTTTTAAGTGTTAAGTGTTTCTTAAGGTTTAGGGTTTACACTTAGGGTTTTTTGTGTTTGTAAGTTTAGGGTTTACAAATATTTGGGATTTTAGAGTTTTAGATATTAGGTTTTGTAGGTGTTTTAAATGGTTTTTAGGGGGTTTTATAGGGTTAGTACGATTTAGGATTTATTAATGTTTAGGGTTTAGTGTTTCTTAGGCGTATGTGTTTAGGATTTGAGTTTTGGATTCAGGGATTAGGTCTTATGGTTTTTTTAGGTTTAAGGATTTTGGTTAAGGCTTTTATCTAGGTTTTTAGGGCTTAGGCATTTGTGTTTTTTGGGTTAAGGTTTTTTTGGGTTTTATAGGTTTTGGGTTTAGGGTTTCTTAGGGTTTTGGTTTTTGTATTTAGGGTTTTAGGTTAGGGTTTAGGGATCAGGGTTTTTTATGGACTAGGGTTTTATATTAAGGGGTTTTTCTATGTTTTTAGGGTTGGGGCTTTGGATTTTATAGGTTTAGGATTCGAAGGGTTTTATCGGTTTAGGGTTTCGGGGTTAAGTGTTTTTGTGTTTTTAGGGTTTAATATATAAGATTTAGGGCTTAATAGGGTTTAGAGCTTAGATTTTTTCTAGCTTAAGGGGTTTTGGGGTTTTTAAAAGTTAAGTGTTTCTTAGGGTTTTTATGGTTTAGGGTTTAGACTTAGGATTTTTTGTGTTTGTAAGTTTAGGGTTTACAAATATTTAGGATTTAGGGTTTAGATCTTAAGTTTTGTATGGGTTTTAATGATTTTTAGGGGTTTTATAAGGTTAGTAGGATTTAGGGTTTCTTAAGGTTTAGTGTTTAGTGTTTCTTAGGGGTTTGAGTTTAGGATTTGGGTTTTGGATTCAGGGTTTAGGGATTAGGGTTTTTTTAGGTTTAAGGATTCGGGTAAAGTTTTTATCTTGGTTTTTAGGGCTTAGGGATTTGGGTTTTTACGTTAAGGTTTTTTAGGATTTTATAGGTTTAGGGTTTTGGGCTCATTTTTTTTGTGTGTTTTAAGGTTGAGCATATTCGATTTATGGCTTTATAGGGGTTTTGGGTTCTTTAGGGGTTGTAAGGGTTAAGTGTTTGTTAGGAGTTTTCAGGGTTTAGGGTTATGGGCTTAGGGTATTTTGTGTTTTTTACAATTAGGGTTTATAGATTTCTAGCTTTTAGAATTTAGAGAATAGGTGTTTGTAGGGGTTTTAAATGCTTTTTAGGGTTTATAGGATTTAGGGTTTCTTAAGGTTTAGGGTTTAGGGTTTAGGGTTTCTTAGGGTTTTAGGTTTAGTATTTAGGGTTTTAGGTTAGGGTTTAGAGTTTAGGGCTTAGGGTTTTTTATGATTTAGGGTTTACTTTAAGGGTTTTATCTAGGTTTTTAAGGTTTAAGGCTTTGGGTTTTTTAGGTTTGGGATTCTTAGGGTTTACAGATATTTAGGATTTAGGGTTTAGATTTCATGTTTTGTAGATGTTTTAAATGGTTTTTAGGGGTTTTATAGGGTTAGTACGATTTAGGGTTTCTTAAGGTTTAGGGTTTAGTGTTTCTTAGGGGTTTGAGTTTAGGATTTGGGTTTTGGATTTAGGGATTAGGTCTTATGGCTTTTTTAGGTTTAAGGATTTAGGTTAAGGCTTTTATCTACGTTTTTAGGGCTTAGGGATTTGGGTTTTTAAGATATAAGGTTTTTTAGTGTGTTATAGGTTTAAGGTTTAGGGCTTACGGTTTTTTTTTTAGTGTTTAGGGTTATAGGTTAGGGTTTAGGGTTTTGGGAATAGGGTTTTTTATGATCTAGGGTTTTGTGTTAAGGGTTTTATCTAGGTTTTAACGGTTTAGGGCTTTGGATTTTATAGGTTTAGGATTCTTAGGGTTTTATTGGTTTAGGGTTTTGGGGTTACATTTTTTTGTGTTTTTAGGGTTTAACATATACGATTTAGGGCTTAATAGGGTTTAGAGATTAGAATTTTTCTAGCTTAAGGGTTTTTTTGGGTTTTTTAGGGTTTTAAGTGTTAAGTTTTCTTGGGGTTTTTAGGGTTTAGGGTTTACAGTTAGGGTTTATTGAGTCTGTAAGTTTAGGCTTTACATATATTTAGGATTTAGGGATTAGATTTTAGGATTTGTAGGGGTTTTAAATGGATTTTAGGGGTTTTATAGGGTTAGTACGATTTAGGGTTTCTTAAGGTCGTTTAGGGTTTAGTATTTTTTAGGGGTTTGTGTTTAGGATTTGGGTTTTGGATTTAGGGTTTAGGGATTAG
>NW_006239767.1:38037-38968 GCF_000226075.1 Solanum tuberosum
GACTTAGGGTTTTTTTAGGTTTAAGGATTTAGGTTAAGGCTTTTATCTAGGTTTTTAGGGTTTAGGGATTTGGGTTTTTATGTTAAGATCTTTTAGGGTTTAATAGGTTTAGGGTTTAGGGCTTAGGGTTTTTTTTTTTTGTTTTCTTTTACAGTTTTAGCATATACAATTTAGGATTTAGAGCTTAGAGTTTTTTAGGTTGAAGGGTTTTTAAGGGTTATGTGTTTCTTAGGGTTTGGCGCTTAGGATTTTTTTGTGTGTATTTTTTTAGGTTTGGGGTTTATAAATTTTTAGGATATAGTGTTTAGAGCTAAGGGTATTGTAGGAGTTTTAAATGTGTTTTAGGGTTTCTTTTAGGGTTTATACTATTTGGGGTTTCTTAAGGTTTAGGAAAGAGGGTTTCTTCGGTATTTAGGTTTAGGATTTAGGGTTTTAGGTTAGGGTTTAGGGTTTAGGGCTTTTTTTTTTTTTAAGTTTAGGATTTAGGTTAATGGTTTTATCTAAGTTCTTAGGGTTTAGGTGTTGTGTTTTTTTAGGATTAGGATTTTAGGTTTTGGGTTTTTTCTAGATTTTTAGTGTTGCGAGCTTTTAAGGTTATGGTTTTTTAGGTTTTGATAGGTTTAGAATTTTGGGCTTAGTTTTTTTTGTGTGTTTCAGGGTTGAGCATATACGATTTAGGGTTTTATAGGGGTTTTGGGTTCCTTAAGGATTTTAAGGGTTAAGTGTTTGTTAAGGTTTTTCAGGGTTTTGGGTTATGGGCTTAGGGTATTTTGTGGTTTTAGATTTAGGGTTTATAGATTTTACAATTTAGAGATTAGGTTTTTGTTGGTGTTTTAAATAGTTTTTAGGGTTTATAGGATTTAGGGTTTCTTAGGATTTTAGGTTTAGTATTTAGGGTTTTAGGTTAGGGTTTAGGGTTTAGGGTTTAGGG